>NW_016107448.1:3335757-3337752 GCF_001604975.1 Cebus imitator
AACTTTTTAATGTATGGTGTAACAGTATGTCTATTAGAAATAATGACAAGTAAACTTTCACTTCTGTATTGCTTTTTTACTTAAGTGTTTAAAATATTCTGCTTTTTTTTCAGAAAGATGATTGTGTATATGATTTTTTATTAAGAGCATACAATTCTTGGGCTAACAACACACGCATACACAATTTTATCAGTGTCCTTTGATAGAGGCATAGCCTTCAGCGAGGGCATGCATGTTTTAATATAATTAATTGCAGTCCTTTGCTGCAAAATGATATTTCAATATAGAGTCAAAAAGTTAAAAAATAATAAAAAGTATCAGTTAAAATAGATTATGCTGTTAATTATTTTAAAGAAAAAAACCTTTAAAAACAAGTTTAGTGTAGCCTAAATTTATAAAGTCTGCAGGAATATACAGTAATGTCCTAGGCCTTCATATTCACTCAGCACTCACTCACTGACTTACTTAGAGCAACTTCCAGTTCTGCAAGATTCATTCACGTAAGTACCCTATACAGGAGTACCATTTTTAGTCTTCTATACTGTATTTTTACTGTGCCTGTTCTATGTCTACTTATGTTTCGATACAAAAATACTTGCCATTGTGTTACAACTGTATTCAGTACAGTTTTCAGTACAGTAACATGCTGTACAGTCTTGTGACCTAGGAGCAATGTTCTGTAACATATATAGCCTAGGTGTGTAGTAGGCTGTAACATCTAGGTTTGCATAGGTACCCTTTTTCTCCAATGTTTGCATAGATTGAAACCAGCTAAAGGCACATTTCTCAGACTGTATCCTTGTCCTCAATGCGTGACTGTACTTTCAAGTGTGTTCATCAATGAATGATTCTAATGTCTGTTTTTGAAACTTTTCTCTCACCCTCTTGTTACAGCTCCTTGACATAGCTTACATTTGCGTTCTATCAAAAAAATCATAGCATTTACCTCCCTCCCTTTCTCTTTCTTTCCCTTTCCCTTTCTTTCTTTTCTCTTTTCTCTTTTCTCTTTTTTCTTTCTTCTTTCTTTCTTTCTTCCTTTCTTTTTCTTTCTTATTTCTTTTCCTTTCTCTCCCTTTCTTCCTCTTTCCTTCCTTCCTTCCCTCCTTTCTCTCTCCCTCCCTCCCTCCCTCCCTTCCTTCCTTCCTTCCTTCCTTCTTTCCTTCCTTCCTTCCTTTCTTCCTTCATTCCTTCCTCTCTCTCCCTCCCTCCCTTCCTACCTTCCTTCCTTCCTTTCTCTCTCTCTTCCTTCCTTCCCTCCCTCCCTCCCTCCCTCCCTTCCTTCCTCCCTTCCTTCCTTTTTTCCTTCCTTTTCTTTCTCTTTCTTATTTATTTATTTCTTCTCCCTTTCTTTCTTTTTTATTTTTTTCTTTCTTTCTTTCTCTTTCTTTCTTGACAGTCCCACTTTATCACAAAGGCTGAAGTGATTTGCTGCTCATTGCAACTTCAATATCCTAGGCTTGAGTGATCTTCAGGCCTCAGCCTCCTAAGTAGCTGAGGCCACAGGTGTACATCATCATGCCCCATTGATTTTTTTATTTTTTGTAGAGACGTGGATCTCCTTATGTTGCCCAGGCTGGTCTTGAACTCCTGGGCTCAAACAATCCTCCTACCTTGACCTACTTAAATGCTAGCATGAGCCACCGCACCCGGCCTGGTTTCTATTTTCTAATAATTCTCCACACTTTTCACATTGTATCCTGTTATTACTCTTATTTCTTTGGCTCAAAGTTTTTGCATCCATAATGAAAGCAACAGTCACTGGACTGTGACTGCAGGTTTCTCACCCACAGCCCTCTCTAACCTCAGGTTGTCAGTCGGGCAGCCCAGAAGTTCAAGTTCAACCTTGTTTACATTCAGGTTTTAAGTTTTGTTTTTGTTTGTTTTTACATTTAATCCTTTTAATAAATAATATAAATAATATAAATCTCTAAAGATCTAATGGTCCATTTTACAGAGAGATTTATCTTTCCCTGTTTTTTTTTTTTTTTTTTTTTT
>NW_016107448.1:3337767-3368372 GCF_001604975.1 Cebus imitator
TCTGTATATGTTTAAATTTCAACCCCTCTCTGTTAAAATAAAATATAATTGTTATTTTACAGTGCTTTCCTTTTTTCCTTCCTTGATAACTTTTCTTTTTTTTTCCATGATAACTTTTCAAGACACTCAGGAATAATACATTTTTAAAGCCATTGCTTAAAAATTGTATTTCATCTCACAATATTAAGATTTAAATATGCATATGGATACATAACATATAATATGAATACTGACTCATAAATTTTTAAATATAAAATATATCATGTTTAATTCACTTACAAAATTATTCAACATTCATTCGTGATGCTAATATTTAGAATACAAAGAAAAAATTTAACATTAAGTGCAAATGAATGTGGAAGCTTCTGTTGTGTAGAATCTTCTATTAATATGCACTCTACCCAAGCAGCTTTCAATTTAAGTTTATGATATAATCAATTATTTCTATGAATCCAGGGCGTGGTTGTAATATCTTTAGCAATGTAGTCTTGCAAAGCATTATCATTATTTTCATTGGGACAAACTGATTCTGGATTGTTTTTCCTGCAGATCAATGGAAATAATCAAAGAATTTTAAGCAAGAATAACATAATCGGTTAAATTATTCCTATGACATACCAGAGGCTGAATCAGACAAGGGTGCTTATGGCAAGGAGAACAGTTAAGAACGAACAGTAATCCAGACATACATGGATAATCCAAAGCATAGGTACTGAGAGGTGCCTAAAACTTTCTTAAATTGTACAGTTTCAGAGAAAGATGAACAAATAGAGGGAGTTCAACCATGATGTAGGAAGAGTGCAGTGGTTTGAGGGCGGCAATAGATAGAGCTGATTAGCAGTATAAGCTCTGGAGTCAGATAATTTGGGTTGCTACCCAGCTCTATTCACTTACTAGATCTGCGAACTTGGGCAGGATGTCAACTCTCTGTGCCTCTGTTTTCCTCTCTGTAAAATGAGAATTGGAGTAGGTACATCATTAGCCACCCCTCACAAAATATTGGTGAGAATTAGATTAGATTAAGTCATAAGTCCTTGTAATAACATTGTGTAAAAAGCTTATCAGTATTGCTTTAAAAAGAGTTTATTTCAAACTTTGCATTATTTCATGAACTCTTTTACTGAAACAAATATGATAAAACACTTTGATGCCTTTTGCACTGGATCATATTTTCCTCATGCTTCTGCTATTTCTATTTTATATTCAAAAGCATATATCTTCCCTTAAGTTATAAGTTCTGTTTATGAAAACCGATATATTTGGTTACTACTAATTTTGAAAAATTGACCTCTAATCTTGAAAGCATAGATGTGTAGGTGGATAATGATGACACCCTTTAGGAGGATTTTGAAACTGTATTCAACATTAGTGTACTAGCCATTTTCATTTTTTTCTTATTATTGTTTTCTTCATTTTTAAGCATGTTTCAATCATAGTTCTCTGCATTTAGTAATATGGCGTTACTACATTGCATGTACAAATTTTCCTTATATGAATGTATTTAATATCTATGGTTCTTTGAATTTAAATGTAGCTTGAGTTCTCCTTGAAGTATTATTTTAATCGCCTCTACAAAAAACAATGTTAATAATTCCTCAGTCCACAACATTGGATAAAAACTTGTGTTGTTCTTTCTTTTTAATCTCTAGCATTTCTTTTATTTTTCTCAGAATTTTAAAATCTCTCTGCTTATATTCCCACCTGTTTTTTTCATGTTATTCACTTTTTTTTTTATTAGAGTCCTTAGCAAATTAGTTATTGTTGTTTTAAATTCCCAGTCTGATCATTCCAACATTTCTGCCATATCTGAGTTGGGCCCTCATGCTTGCTCTATCTCTTCAAATTGTTATTTTTGTCTTTTAGTATGCCTTGTAATTTTTTGTTGAAAGCTGGACATGATGTACTGAGTAAAAGGAACTTCAGTACTTAGGCATGTAGAGAGGTGGTGGTAAGGCTTGGGGTGAAGGTAACGTTCTGAGGTCCGATGATTAGGTCTAAGTCTTTCAGTGAGCTGTGACTCTGGGATGTAAACTTCCTAAATGCTCCACAGTCCTCTGCACCTTTGCCCCATAGGAGGGAAAGGATGGCTGTAGGGGCTGGATTTGGATACTTCCCTTCTCAAGGTTGGTAAGGCTTTGATAAAAACCAATAATTTAGGCTCTAATAAAATAAATTTTCCTGAGGGCAGACATTGTTAAGAAAAACAGAATGTTCTGGCAAATTTCAAAATTCAACAATGGTTCCTTTTGAATTCTGTCATGCATCCTCTATAGGATGCATGATAGAATCTGGCAGAGTTCCTGGAAGTAAGAATCACAAAAGCGTGCTCCCTTCCCCTGACTCCCACCCACGGGTCTTCCTGGATTTTTAAAATCTCAAAATCAGTCCACAGTGAGCCTCCAGTAATTTGTCAATTACAGTTCGGTTACCCTATCCCTGCACTTGTTCCTATAGAGGTTTCTGTTCATCATTTTCTGCTTTGGTAAGGTGTGATTCTCTGAACCCTAACCCGCCTTTTTACCTTTCCAGTTTGGAGGGCAGCGGTTTGCTCTGTGGCCTCACTTCTCTAATAGGTCTAAGATTTGTTGATTTTTCAGTGATACCTATGTTAGGATAAAGTGACGAATTCCAAGCTCCTTGTATGCCTGTCTGGAAACTGGAAGTCCATCCTTTACTTTTTAATCAATTATAACGACTCATTTTGAGCTAATGCATCTAAATGGAGCTTACGTAATAAGGCAGAACTAAAGTCTATTGAATTGAAAAATATAAAGCCTGAAAGGTATCTGTCAGTTGATAATACAGAACACAAAAAGGTGAAGACACAAAGGATGTTCAAAGGAAAAAGGATTAGGAGTAAGAGGAAATGTCAAGCAGTCAAATTTGTTCATGTTAAAAATAATCGTTATTTATCAAGCTGTTTGTCTTGATCTGTTACTGAGTCCTAGCATATATTTAATGGGTTTCTACCAGCATTTAAACAATGTTTGATAATAGAAAAGAGGAGACGATATTAGAGTGCATTGGATATGATCCGTTTAACTATCATTTTGGAAACCTATTACTTTTGTATGGAATACATTATATATATGTACGTGTGTGTGTGTGTGTGTGTGTGCGTGCGAGCTCACATAAATATGTGTGTATTGATTCAGTATTTAAAAGGTATTTCTTATTTATAAAATGTTATTAAGGAAGTTTAAAATCACTAGAATTCTATATAGTAAACATTTTTGCTTATTTAGCTTTCCGTTCAGAAATAGTTTAAGGCATTTATATTATGTACTACCATAATCATAAATGTGGAAGGAATATGACATGATCAACTTGTCTCTAAAAATCCCTTTTGCAAAAGTTTAAAAAGTGTTAACTAAAACTGTATAGAAAGTCTAAATGTGATTTGGATGATTAAGTCTATTATAAAGGTATCCTGATAGCTATTATATTTAATTAGAAAATTAAAACACCTGGAAATCATCACTATAACTGTTATACAAACAAAAAAATTAAGTTTGGTAACAGAACTAAGAATTAAACTAAAGACTTCTCATGGGCCGGGCGCGGTGGCTCAAGCCTGTAATCCCAGCACTTTGGGAGGCTGAGGCAGGTGGATCACGAGGTCAAGAGATCGAGACCATCCTGGTCAACATGGTGAAACCCCGTCTCTACTAAAAATACAAAAAATTAGCTGGGCATGGTGGTGCGTGCCTGTAATCTCAGCTACTCAGGAGGCTGAGGCAGGAGAATTGCCTGAACCCAGGAGGCGGAGGTTGCGGTGAGCCGAGATCGCGCCATTGCACTCCAGCCTGGGTAATGTGAGTAATTTCCTCTCAAAAAAAAAAAAAAAAAAAAGACTTCTCATTTCTAGTCTTTGTTTTATTTAAGACTATAAATTATTGTTATCAAATATTTAAGAATGTTTTAGAAATTATCTTTAAAATCCAGGGTATTATTAAAGCTCTGTGGAATATTTGCATCACTTTCTACTAAAATATAATAAATCCTTATTTCTTTGTTTTTCTGAAACTTGAAACAATGTTATTAATTCTGCTCTAGTTGTGACTTTCCAGATAAATTGTTAATTAATAAATAAGCATTATTATCAGAATGTTCTTTACTACATATTTCCAAAAATTCTTATGCTGAATTTGCAAGATTACTTTTATAATTCTTTAAAGGTAACTTATTTTGAGATATTTAATTGCAAAAAGTGTAAGAATTTGGCCTTTATCCAATGAGTCAAGGAAAAAGCCATATGGAGTTAATTATATAATATTTTTTTCATATTAGTTTATACAGTGACTCACAGAATGCAATTCTAGCTTTCCTTGGCAACCAAAAAATTGTCTTGGTCAAAATACCCATTTAACAAGAAGTCAGTGTAGAATAAAACACATTTTTGTCAAGGTTTTTATTTTTCTAATGTGTAATGGGTAATATCACCCTTTAAAAGTTAATTTGCTTTGTTAATTTAATGATCAAATATGTAATTATATTTGCAGGTCAATAGGTCTGTATTAAGTTTATAGTAGCACAGCTTGAAATAGTGCACAGAAGACAAAACTAAATCCAGAAATAAGGACCAGCCTATGCTACTGTACTGGCCAGGAGCCCCAATTTTTTATTAGAGTGTGTTTTCATCTATGAACTATTCTGGCAGTTGTCTGTGCTACGAATAGAATCCAAAACACTAAGATTATAATTGCCAATGCACATCTTGAAATAATAGATTTCCTTATTAGTACCTTGCATCCAGCTGTGATGTCTGAAAGAAATTGAACTTAGTTTCAAACTGGGATGCCTGAATACATGCACATATGACCTTTTGGTGTCTACAGCCAAGAGTGTGTGTAACTTCATAATAGCTTCTTATTCGTAGCATTTATTAATAAAATTGTATGAAGGCCCTTTAAAATGACATACAAAACCAGATTTCTATTTTAAATATTTTTTCTCTTTATTTAGAATAGAAGTTAAAAATCAAGTATTTGAGCTTACATTTTGTTGGGTTTTGAGGACTCCTTAGTTGATTTCCTTCTGCATTAGAGATAGGAGAATGGTGACAACTAAGTTTTGGAAGACTCAGAAACTGTAACGCAATATTATCCAGCAATTTTTCAACTCATTTAACAAGAAGATATTGCATAATTGATAGGGTATATCAGAAGTAAACATGGACATAAGAATACTTTACGGGAAAACAAATGAAAATAAAATAATAAACATATAACCCTGGAATTTTCCTCTAGTTAAAAAAAAAACAAAGAAAGTTTAAACAGTATTTCTACTTACAGTGACTGCTGGAAAGGTGAACCTTGCCTAACAAACTTATGATAATAATTGTTAAAATGTGGTTTCAATGCTTGTTAATTCTTTGTACTTTTAAACGGTAGACAAGGCTTTTGATTAATGGAGAATTTGAATAAGGTTTTACATAAATATAGATCAACCCAGAGCCTATGTTTTGTTGGAGGGCATTGGCAAACTGGAGTATTATGCATAATAAAGAATGAAAAATTTGTGTCATAAGCTGGTTTATTAGCTAGCTTTTGTTTATGACACTCAAAAATTTTAGAGGCTTAATACAACCATGTTTTCAGTTTACGTTCTGCAAATTGGCTATTAATACTGAATTCACATGGGCAATTTTCTCTGATCTAGGCTAGGTTTAACTGATCTTGCCTGAACTTGCCTGTATGTCTTTGGCTAGCTGATTTGTCATTTAGGACTGATTGGTTTATGGTGGTTTCATTTAGGAAGGCTAGGAAGACTGATAGCCTAGCCCAGATTATTTGTGTGAATGTTTTTGAATTATTATAACAGCAATAAAGCAAGCCCCCATATGCAAGCTCTTAACCCCTGATTGCTTCATGTTGCTACTTTCTAAGTAGCACATGGAGTAGCCTAGAGTAGGTGTGGAAAGGCACAAAGTACATAATTACAGGAGGTATGAGAGGCTGTTACTGCAATTGATCTACTTCGGCATTTCTATGGGGATGAAAATAGGTGATGCAACATGACTGAGGCAAGATGAGACCTATGAAAAGATAGGAATACATATATTTATGTTAACAGGTACAACAAATGCATTTTTGAAATAATAGTTGTAATATTTTTCTTTGGGTTTCAGCATGCCACACTGCAGTGCTATGGCCTCACTTTAATTCTCCACAATTTTACTTTGAGGTTTTTCTTTTCTTAACACAGTAAATTTTGTTAGTGGGAACTCTGGTGAAATGAATAAACTGTGATGTTATTCTTTATGAGGTTAATTGAAGTGAGAAAGTGATGGAAAGAGTAGACAATACTATGCAAAGAGAAATCTAAAATTTCATTAAAAGCAAAAAGTTTGGGCAAAGGGTGGTTAGAAAAATAAGGATCCTTATAAATTTTTCAGATTTTGAAAATATACTGGGTTTCTGATTTGAAAGTAGGATGGGCGTTTAATAATATTAAGAGATAATCTTTATTTTTTAGGCACTAAGTCGTTTGTATATATTTGCTTATTTAGTCCTCATGATATTCTTATAAACTCCATTACATTGTTATTCCCTTTATGGAAACTGAAGGGAAGAATACTTGTGGGATCTCCACATAGTTGTGTCTCCACAGAGCTGGGAGATGATGCACCTATGAGACAAATACAAATAGATTTCCTATTGATTGCAAACTCTTGATTATTAAATTTGATAAACTATGGGGGGTGGTGATGGAAAATGAAGAATGAAAATGTAATGACAATAATTGGGTCTTGACTGATACAGATTTGTATAATATTGTTGAGACTTTAGAAGACAATCTTGGGAGGAGCCAAGATGGCCCATTAGAAGTAGCTGCAGTGAGTAGCTCTCACTAAGAGGAATGAAAACAGCAGGTGAATTCAGCACCTTCAACTGAAATATCCAGGTTCTCTCATTGGGTCTGACTAGGCAGACAACTGGATCCATGGAGAATTAAAAAAAGCAGGAAGAATGATAGCCCACTGGGAGTGACATAGAGCCAAAGGAACTCCCATCCTTAGCCAAGGGAAGTGGTGAGTGAGTATATGACCCCAAGCAGGAAACCATGCTTCTCCCATGGATCTTTGCAACCCACAGATCAGTAGATCCCCTTGTGAGCCCATGCCACCCGGCCCCTCGGTGCAATATACAAAGCTGTGTGGAGTCTTGGCAAAATAACCACTCAGGCACAAGGAACCTCAGCAAGATGGGAGATCCTTCCGTACATTGCCCTAGGAGTGGGACTGAATTCAGGGAGCAAAGCAATGACATTCTGTGGGCCTCACTTCCATGGCACCTCAAAAATTAAGACCCACTGGCATGGAAGTCCAGCCAGCCAGCAGCAACAGGCTGAATACTGCCTGTGACAGGACCGAGTTCCTGGGGGGAAGTGTGGCCAGCATTGCTGTGGTTTGGTCTACTCAGCTGTTCTAACCTGCCAGCTCCAGGGAGTCCAGGTAGTTCAGACAAGGAGTATCCCACAGCGCAGCACACCTGATATAACAGATCATACCCAGAGTGCTACTTTAATCAGAACTGTGATCCATTCCTCCTCACTGGCAGGGCCTCCCTGCAGGAATTTCAGCACTCTGGCCAGGATTATATGGACAGAACGCTGATCTGTCCATGGGAATGGAGCCCCCAGGTGGAGGGGCGGCCACTATCTCTGTGGTTGAGTTGACTCAGACATTTCAGCTGGCTCTGGAGAATCCAGGTAGTCTGGACAAGGAGTGAGCCCCTACAACTCAGCATGGCTGCTCTACCAAAAAGCAGCCAGACTGCTTCTTTAAGTGGACCCCTAGTCCTGTTACTGACTATGTGAGACCTCCCAACAGGTGTCTCAAGACACCTCTTACAGGAACATTCAGGCTGGCAACCGGTCAGTGCCCCCCTGGGACGGAGCTCCCAGAGGAAGAAGCACACTGCCCATCTTTGCTGTGTCACAGCCTTCACTGGTGATACCTCCAGGTGTTTTAAAAACTGAGGCAACTAAGGCTTAGCGAACTGCAGCAGCCCAATGGAAGAGTGGCTTGACTGTTAGAAAAACAAACTTAAAGAAAATAACATCAACATTTAAATGTCAGCAACCTCAAAGATTGAAGGTAGATAAGCCCACAAAGATGAGAAATAATCAATGCAAATACACTGAAAACTCAAAAGCCAGAGTGCCTCTTCTCCTCTAAATGACGACAACACTTTTCCAGCAAGGGCACAGAACTGGGCTGAGGCTGAGATAGCTGAATTGACAGAAGTAGACTTCAGAAGGTGGGTAATAACGAACTTCCTTGAGGTACAAGGCCATGTTGCAACCCAAAGAAAAGACGCTAAGAATAATGATAAGCTAATATAGGAGCTGATAAACAGAATAGTCAGGTTAGAGGGAAACATAATCAACCTGTTGGAGCTAAAACACACAGCATGAGAACTTCACAATGCAATCACAAGTATCAATAGCAGAATGGACTAAGCAGATGAAAGAATCTCAGAAGACTATCCTTCTGAAATAAGACAGGCAGACAAGAACAGAGAAAAAAATATGAGAAATATGAGATTATGTAAAACGACTGAACCTAACACTGATTGTGATACCTGAAAGAGATGGGGAAAATGTAACCAAGTAGGCAAACGTACTTCAGGGTATCATTCAGAAAAACTTCCCCAACCTAGCAAGACAGGCTAACATTCAAATTCAGAAAATGGAGAGAATCATAGTAAGATACCCCACAAGATGATTAACCTCAAGACACATAATCATCAGATTTTCCAAGGTTGAAATGAAAGAAAAAATATTAACGGCAGCCAGAGAGAAAGGCCGGGCCACCTACAAAGGGACACCCATCACACTAACAGCAGACCTCTTAGCAGAAACCCTACAAACCAGAAGAGATTGGGGGCTAATATTCAACGTTCTTAAAGAAAATGATTTCCAACCCAGAATTTCATACCTGGCCAAACAATGCTTCATAAAAAAAGGAGAAATAAGATCCTTTTCAGACAAGCAAATGCTGTGGAAATTTATCCCTACCATGCCTGTCTTGCAAGAACTCCTGAAGGAAGCACCAAATATGGAAAGAAAAAACCATTATCAGCCACTGCAAAGGCACACTGAAGTATACAGACCATTGACACTATGAAGCAACCACACAAACAAATCTGCAAAATAACCCACTAGCATCATGATGACAGGATTAAATTCACACATAATAATACCAACCTTAAATGTAAATGGGTTAAATGCCCCAAAAGACACAGAATGACTAGCTGGTTGAAGAGCCAAGAGCCATAGGTATGTTGTCTCCATGAGATGCATCTCATGTGCAGACATATATAGTTTCAATGTAAGAGGATGGAGGAAAATTCACCAAGCAAATGAAAAGCAGAAAAAGGCAGGCATTGCAATCCTACTTTCTGACCAAACAGACTATAATAAAAATTTTAAAATGTAGGAGAATTACATAATTGTAAAAGGGTTCAATTCAACAAGAAGAGCTAACTATACTAAACATATATATACCCAATACAGGAGCACCCAGATTCATAAAGCAAGTTCTTAGAGATCGGCAAAGATACTTAGACTCCCACACAATAATGGTAGGAGACTTTAACACCCAATATTAGACAGATCATAGAGACAGAAAATTAACCAAGATATTCAGAACCTGAACTCAGCTCTGGATCAAGTGGACCTGACAGATATCTAAAGAGTTTTCCACCAAAAAACAAGAGAACATATATTCTCCTCATCACCCCATGGCACTTACTCTAAAATTGATCACATAATCAGAAGTAAAACACTTCTCAGCAAATGAAAAGAACTGAACTGATAATAAACAGTCTCTCAGACAACAGCACAATCAAATTAGAACTCAAGATTAAGAAATTGACTCAAAACCACACAACTACATGGAAATCGTGCAACCTGCTCTGGAATGACTCCTGGGTAAATAATGAAATTAAGGAAGAAATCAAGAAAGTCTTTTAAGCTAATGAAAACAAAGAGAAAATGTACCAGAATCTCTAGGATACAGCTACCGCAGTGTTGAGAGGCAAATTTATAGCACTAAATGCCCACATAAAAATCTAGAAAGAGCTCAAATTAATAAACTAACATCACAACTAAAAGAACTAGAGAACCAAGAGCAAACAAACCCAAAGGCTAGCAGAAGACAAGAAATAACCAAGATTATAATGGAAGAGAAGGCAATAGAGACACAGAAAAAACAAACAAACAAACAAAACCTTGAAAATCAACAAGCCTAGGAGTTGATTTTTGAAAACATTAATAGAATAGATGGACTACTAGCTAGACTAATGAAGAAAAGAGGAGAATCAAATAAACACAATCAGAAATGGTAAGGGGGATATCACCGCTGACCCCACAGAAATATGAACAATCATCAGAGAATCCTATAAGTAACTCTATGCACATAAACTAGAAAATCTAGACAAAATTGGGAAATTCCTGGACACATACACCAAAGGCTGAACCAGAAAGAAATTGAATGTCTGAACAACGCTTTAATAAGTTCTGAAACTGAAGTAGTAATAAATAGCCTACCAAACACAAGAAGCCCGGGACCAGTATACCAGAGGTACAAAGAAAAGCTTGTACCATTTCTTCTGAAGCTATTCCAAAAAATCTGAAGTGAGGGACTTCTGACTAACTCATTTTATGAGGCCAGCATCATCCTGATACTAAAACCTGGCAGAGATACAATAAAAAAGAAAACTTCAGGACAATGTCCCTGATAAACATTGATGCAAAAATCCTCAATAAAATACTATCAGGAATCCAGTAGCATATCAAAAAACTTCTCCGCCATGATCAAATTGGCTTCATCCCCACATGCAAGAGTGATTCAACATATGCAAATCAATAATGTAATTAATCACATAAAGAGAACTAAAATAAAAATCAAATAATTATCTCAATAGACACAGAAAAGGCCCTCAGTAAAATTTAACATTCATTGATGTTAAAAACTCTCAAACGAGCTATTGAAGGAAAATATAGCTCAAAATAATAAGATCCATATATAGAAAACCCCACAGCCAATATCATACTGATTGGGCAAAAGCTGGAAGCATTCCCCATGTAAACTGAAGCAAGACAAAGATGCTGTCTTTCACCACTCCTTTTCAATATAGTATTGAAAATTCTGGCTAGGGCAAGCAGACAAAAGAAAGAAAGCATATTCAAATAGGAATAGAGGAAGTCAAATTATCTTTATTTGCAGATGACATAATCCTACATCTAGAAAACCCCATCATCTCAGCCCAAAAACTTCATAAGCCAATAAGCAATTTCAGCAAAGTCTTAGGATACAAAATCAATGTACAAAAGTCACAGGCATTCCTATACACCAAGAACAAGCAAGCAGAGAGCCAAAGCATGAAGGAAAACCTATTCACAATTGCTGTAAATAAAATACAATAAAATACTTAGGAATACAGCTAACAAGGGAAATAAAGTAGTTCTTCAAGGAGAACTACAAACCACTGCTCAAGAAAATCATAGAGGACACAAACAAATGGAAATACATTCCATATTCAAGGGTAGGAAGAATCAATATCATGAAAATGGCCATATTGCCCAAAGTAATTTATACATTCAGTGCTATTCTCATTCAACTACCATCAACATTCTTCACAGAATTAGAAAAAAAACTATTTTTAAAATTCATATGGAACCAACAAGAGCCCAAATAGCTAAGACAATATTTAGCAAGAAGAACAGAGATGGAGGCAACACACTACCTGATTTCAAACTATACTACAAGACTACAGAAACCAAAACTGCATGGTGCTGGTACAAAAACAAGCACATAGATCACTGGAACACAATAGAATGCCTAGATATAAGGCCACAACATACAACTCTCTGAACTTAGACAAACCTGACAAAAAACAAGCAATGGGAAAAGTTATTAAATTCCCCTTTTTATTAAATGGTGCTGGGAGAACTGGCTAACCTAATGCAGAAAATTGAAACTGGCCCTTTTCTTTACACTTTGTACAAAAATTAACTCAATATAGATCAATAATTGTTTGTAAATGAAAGAAAGAAACTAAGTGGTGATGGCAATGAGTTACAGGTATAAGTAGGCTGGGATGTGGGAAATATGCATGTGTGGAAATCTGAAGGAAAAGACTGGGGAAGGTGGAGTCATGTAAGACTGTGGCCATTCAGAACACTAGTATAGAGCAAGACTGAAATGTTTTTGACCTACATCTAAATTGAGTCAAGCTCAGCAATTTTCTGTAATTTGTTTGAGAGACACTTTATCGCATATTCTTTGAAATTGGATTTGGTATTAACATTAGTTATACATATGGATTTTTAATAGGACCTACCAAATAATTGGCTGAGAGAATAATTTTGAGATATCAGTGATCAACTAGGTTCAGGAAATCTATATCTGTATGTCTATAACTAATCTATATCTATGTGAAACTAGGCTTAAGCCTATTCACATTAAGTGTCTCTATATACACTGCATTTCTTCTGAATGCTGGGTATTCTTTGACTTCTTCAGAGAAGAAACACTTCAATGACTCTTTCCACATTTCATTCAAATATTAGTTCCCATGAAACTAACATGTGTGGGTAATTCTTTATATTTTTCACACTATTTTCTTAATATATCATCAGTTTTATATTTAAAAGTTTAAATTTTATAGAATTATATATAATTTTAATCCAATAAGAAAAATGTTGTCTCTTCTTTTTCATTGGTATTATCATTTCAATAACATTTGTCTCCTAATTTATTTTCACATTTTTATTAGTTGCAATCAGGATAGTCTATACTGCAGTAACAAATGAACCACAATATTAGGAAATGAACTTCACATAGATTATTTATATGTTTGAGATGGAGTCTTGCTCTGTCGCCCAGGCTGAAGTGCAGTGGTGTGATTTCGGCTCACTACAACCTTCGCCTCCCGAGTTCAAGGGATCCTCTTGCCTCAGCCTACTGAGTAGCTGGTATTACAGGCGCATGACACCACTCCCAGCTAATTTTTGTATTTTTAGTAGAGATGGGGTTTCACCGTTTTGGTCAGGCTGGTCTGGAAATCCTGACCTTGTGATCTGCCTGCCTCTGCCTCCTAAAGTACTGGGATTACAGGTGTGAGCCACTGTGCCTGGCCACTTCACATAGATTTATTGCTCATGTCGTGTCCAGTGTAGGTTTAGTGGCCCTCTTTGAAATCTATTCTTATATGAATTTCCTTAATATCCTCAATGACATTTTCCATTCTATGACATTACCTTTTTATGACATAAGTTCTAGTATTACCACAAAAAGGAAAGAGACGGCATATAAAGGAGGTTTCCCAAGCATCCAAGGTTTTATATATGTCCTACGAATATGTCATTTCCCAGAACTCCATCACGCAGCCTAACTAAACTGCAAGCCTAAATGCTAAAACATCTATTCTACCTTCCTGCCCAGGAAGAAGGAAAGAAATAAAAAATTAAGAAAACATTTTGCATGGTCTCTGCTATGATAAAGAACATATTCCAGGAAACAAGGAAGGAGGAGGAATTCGGAACTTTTTTGGTAAGTCTGATCTAAAAGGGTAGAGACGGATAAGGGACTAAGATATAGAGTAAAATAAAATTAGGGAAACATGCACTGATGATAATCCAGCAACAACCTCAGTCTAGTTAAACCAGAAGGGGAATAATAAATATACTATTAAAATTGAGGTACCAGACCACTTATTAAAAAGTGATGTAGGGCTCAAATAATTGGAGAGACAAGGAAAACAGGTTCATAGGTATGATGCGTAGGAGAACCAAATGTGGTAGGCTGTGTTATTTTTCAAAGGTATATTTGATGCTCAACCTAAAGTGACATTAAAACTTCCCATGCATTTGGAATAGAAATATAACTTGCTCTGACCAATGAAATATGCATGCAGGTAACAGGTGTGATTCCCAAGTGTGAGTATTAGGAGACAGTGTGTGTTTTTTAATGAAGTCTTGCCCTCATTCTTTGAACATGAAAGCTCATGTTGAGATACAGACTTTGTCAGCCTGATTGTTTTGGTGACTGAAATAAACAGATCTCTTTACTACCTGGTTAACATGCAGTGGAAACTAGGAAAAAAACTGTCATTTTAAATCGCTGAGATATCCAGTCTGTTGGTAATTGAAGAATAGTTGACCTACTCCTGACTGACAACAGACATTGAGACCAGGAATAGGGTTGTGATGTGCCAGGAAACTACATTCTGTGTTTTGGATTAAGTGCACAGGAAAGATTCAAATACTCAGGGCTGGAAAAATGGTATCATACACAAAAGTAAAACTTTCGGTAAAATATCCCCTTCTGATTACTTCCAAGGCCAATGAGGGTTCAATATTTTGTAACTTTTAAGGAAGAGAGAAAAAACAAAAGAAACTGAGTAGGGCTCCTTACAAAAATCTAATAAGCTCAAAGCACCAGACTTTAATTCCTGAGTGCAATTGGCAATTGTACTTATAAACACAGTAGCTATGTGAGTAGGAACAAAAAATACTGCAACAAGAACACAAAGAGATGCACATACATGTTTTATGTATCTTTTTGACCATTATTCCGAGCACCTAACAAATGTCTAGACTATAGTAGTGTTATTTTAAATATTGTACAGTATTTCCAGCCTGTAATTTTTTTTCTTTCTCTACAATAGGCACCTCTCTCTCTCTCTCTCTCTGTGTATTTTAGCTTGATTCCTCAGAGACACACACACTATTAGTTGTTAAGTTTGCCATTCATCTTTTAAAATTTTTCTTTTTTTCTCTTTTGTTACCAATAGAAATAAAAGAGAAGAATAAAGCTTGTATAACTGTTGAGTCTTGTGGAATCCAGAAGTACTTGTTCTTTGAATTCACTGCACACCACCTGAGCTTCACTTCTCCAGAATAGTGTCCTGGTAATAGCTGGAATCCTTTACATTATTCTTCATTCATTTTTTTCTTTTTCCTGAAACTCTTTCATGCATAATTCTTCATTGTTGGTAGCTTCTCAAATTTGCTAAATATTTTCTTCGGGAAATTTACCACTACTCTTTTTTCTCCAATATTATGGAAGATCTATTATTTATCAGGTTTTCCACAAAGATTTGAATTTCTTTTTTATATGTTTTACCCTTCATCATTAAAAATGCCTTTAATTCATTTTCTATTCTATGCTTATTTTCTTTTTGCTTCATTTAAATGCTCTCTATTTTTCATTAGTTAATGAGGCAAATGCAAAACAATTATTGGTTGGAAATGCTTTCTTCTTAATTTCTGTCAAACTTTGTTCATGTGACTGTTGTAGCCCACTATTTTATGGACTACATAAACAAATGAGTGTTTTCTCCTGATTATCCCTCCAACAATTTAAAAATATTTCTTCTTTCTCCAAATAATCTAAAGTTTTTCAAGTTTTATTTACTCAGGTAGTGAGAAAAGAAGATATTTTGATTACCAATGGTAGGATTTTAAAAACATTTTTGTTTTATTTCTGTTATCCATCTATATCCTCTTTTAGTATGTTGCATTGAGTTAGCATTTTTATTCAAACACATTTATTCAAACTTGTTATCGATTGGCTCTATTATCTAATACAATAGGTTTTTATTTAGTGTTTAGTGTACTGTGTGTTCCAGATTCAGTTGAAATCCCCTTTCAATACTCAAAGTGTCTTAAGTGTAGAAATGACATCATGGTCTTACTTTTTTTTTTCATATCTGTTCTTGATGGTATACAAATTTAGAACCATGATATTTTTCAATCCTGACTCTTGGAATTTTATAAAATGTCAAGTAAAATTTTCATATATTTTAACATTTATATCCATACAGTAAAACTACTCTAGGTTAAAGGCTATATTCACAATAATTGCTGTAATGGTACAAGGCAGAGTGATAACTCAAGGGAACTCAAAGGAAAGGACACGATGTGTATATCTGTGACTGTGTAGAGGTTTAAAATCCCATGTACTTCCCCTTTTCTCACTTGGCACATGACAATGACTTCGCCAAAATCCATTTTCTCCTGTGAAGTCCATGAAGCCAGGACCTTTTCTATCTTGCTCTCCACTGCATCCTGAGTGCTTTGCATATTATGTGCCATATATAATTGTTTTAAGTGAATGGAGGAGAATAGAAGCTATTCGGGGTTGAGCAGTGGCCTTCCAGACAGAGCAAACTGCTTGTAGGTTGGCTCTGCATGACACATCATTTGTCCTCTGTGCAGTGATGTTGCTGAACTCATCTTTATTGTGACTTATTCTTTCTTCAGTTATGGGTATGATACAGTATTCTTTTTCTATTCAATTAGAAATTATACTTCATTGTTTTTCTTTCTATAAGTTGAATACAAGTATTTTAAGTTGTAATGTTGACTGTAATCCTACATATTTTCCTAGTGTTTCTTTTCAAACTATGTCTTCCTGGGAGAACTCAACTTCTCCTACCTCCAATGTTCCTATGCTGACGCCTCAAATCTATCTCTAGCTTCCACTCTGTTCTGAGATTCAACCCCATACAGGCAACCAAATCCTAAGTGTCATTGCTTGACTTCCCCACAGATATTTAAAATATAACCTTTCTCCCTGACCTGCTTTGTTCTATAATTCATTGACTGACACCAAGAATCAACCAGTTTTTCCTAGCAAGTGAACCAGTCTTCACCTTGATTATTTTCTCTCCTTTGCTCTGTGCTTTCAATTGCCAAATCCTATGTATTCTTGTCCTAGATAGCTAGTGAATTTGTCACTTTTTTCTACTTCCCTTGTCAATTTCCTTTCAGTCCACCATCAATTTAGGCCAAGTTTACCTTATCACCATAGAATTTTTGCCTCCAATTTTATTTGCCTTCGCGTTTCTCCAAGAATAATCATAATAAAATGAAAACTTTATCTCGGCATTCCTGCCTGAATTCATTTTATGGTGTCCTGTACAATAATGTATTAATTGAGTGCATGGTATTCATTATCTTCTTCTCCCTTAAAAATAGAGCCTCAGTTGTATTCAGGATAGCTCATTAACAGATATCCCTACAGTCAGAAAGAGAATGTGTACTTTTGCCATTCCCTCTTTTATTTTTGTTCCTGAAATATGGCTGTGATATTAGAACTCAAGCATTCATCCTGGACTATGAGACTATGAGGACAGGAGCCATAAACTAAGGATGGTGGCATGACCAAAAAAAAAAAAAAAAAATTAAGCCTTGGATGACTATGGAATAGCCACATCAGCTATTGGTGTGGCTGCCTTGCTTAAACTTTCTTTTATATGGCCGGGCGCGGTGGCTCACGCCGGTAATCCCAGCACTTTGGGAGGCCGAGGCGGGTGGATCATGAGGTCAAGAGACGGAGACCATCCCAGTCAACATGGTGAAACCCCGTCTCTACTAAAAATACAAAAAATTAGCTGGGCGTGGTAGCGCGTGCCTGTAATCCCAACTACTCAGGAGGCTGAGGCAGGAGAATTGCCTGAACTCAGGAGGCGGAGGTTGTGGTGAACCGAGATCGCGCCATTAGACTCCAGCCTGGGTAACAAGAGGGAATCTCCGTCTCAAAAAAAAAAAAAAAAATTCTTTTATATGAGAGAGTAATACATCTTTATCTTGTTTAACCACATATTTGATTTTTCATTTCATACGGTAATTGTGATTATAAAATAAGCTACATAATTTGTGAGGAAGAGCACAATGAAAAGGCAAGGCCCCTTGTTTAAAAATTATTAACACTTTCAAAGCAGCAACGTCAGACCATTAAACTAATAGCTCCTCTTTAAGCCAACATTCTTGTGAGACTGCATATGTTGCAAACCCATGAAGTCAGTCCTATCTGATTGAAGGACCCCTTCTATTGCCCTTTGGCAAATATCAAAATCCTAAGCATGTTTTAGTAGGCCCTTAGTAATTTTTCATTTTCTTTCCTTTCCTGATTTCTATCTCATCACTTGCATCTATGATGCAATTATACTGAGCTATTATCAGTTTCTTTATGTCCCTGGGATATACCTATCTAACAAACTTCACCTTATATTCTTCATCTAGCTAGTGCCTACTCACCCTGAATGTTTCAACTTGGAGGTATTTTCTTTCTAGGAGACTTCCCCAACTTGGCAAACACAGCTTAGGTACCTCTGATATGAATTTCCACTAAACTATGTACTTTTAACTTATGCACTTACAAAGCATCTCATTATTATTTATCCCATATCTGATTTAATGTAATCTTTGTGAATGGAACATGTCTCTGTTACTCTTCATATTTTTAGCACCTAACACAGAATATAAAACCTAGAAGCTGCTCAAATATTTACTGTTGGTTGTTGAATAAAAGGCACCTTTTAGGAAGTCAGACTTTCTGAATTTTATTGCTCAGACATTATTCTACATCTTTTCAGCAGGAAAACCTAAGTGTTGAAGATAAAATGGTGTATTAGTTCATTCTTGCATTGCTATAAAGAAATGCCTGAGACTAGGCAATGTCTAAATAAAAGAAGTTTAATTGGCTTATGGTTCTCAGGCTCTACAGGAAACATAGTAGCTTCTGCTTCTAGGGAAGCCTCAGGAAACTTACAGTCGTGGCAGAAGGTAAAGAAGCAGGCATATCTTACATGGCCAGAGCCGGAGCAAGAGAGAGAAAGGAGGGTGGGACTATACGCCTTTAAACAACCAGATCTTGTGAGAACTCTAACTAGGAAAGCACCAAAGGGATGGTGCTAAACTGTATACGAAGGGTGCACCCCCATAATCCAATCACCTCTCACCAGGCCCCACTTCTAACACTAGGGATTATCACCGAATGTGAGATTTGGGTATAGACACAGATCCAAACCATATCAAATAGTAAAGCAGACAGATAAGAAGAGTTAGCCTTTGAAAGTAGAGCGTTAAATGTCAGTAAGTCCATATTAAGGCACTGTGTATTTCCAGTTGTAATAGTAGGCAGAGTGCCATAGTCTATGTGGCACTGAATATCTAAAGCAAAGGACCTTGATCAACATGTTTAAAATGTGGTTTAAAATTAAAAACAATGTCCAAAGACTTCTTCAGTCCCGTGTTCACTTGAGAAATATTTTCGGTCCATGCAAGTGGTTTGTTGCGTAGATAAATACACAGTAAACTGCACAAAGTTGAGGGGTCTTACAAAGAGTACAAAAGTCCTCACTGATATCAGTCAAAAGAATTAATAATTATAGATCCAACAGAGACTAATTCAGGGCGCCAATGCCTTCCCTTCAAAAAAATGTACAGGACCATAACCCGTTTTGTTCAGGTATGATCACTTTAAAATCTCAAATTGACTGTTTTAATGATATAAAAATAGATATCCCACTATTTATGAGATTTGTTACACCTATCAAAGACATTGATGCAAGCTAGAAAATATGGGACTTTTCTCTACCATTTAAACAGAACACATGGGCCTCTAACTGCCTGAAATTAATGATAAAATTTCAAATCTTTTCACAACAACTGCTGGGATTATGTTTTTGGCTAATCATATAGTGAGACTGCAGACATGTGCTGGCATGCCTGTGTGTGTGTGTGGTATGTGATTTGGTTACATTTGGTTTTCGTTTGGTTTGAAATACAGAACTCCTTTTTTTTGTTTGTTTTTTAAGTTAGCTTCCATTAACTCATTTTCTTTGAATTATAGGTATCATGAAATTATCTGATTTAAATTGCTCTCTCTCATTCGCTCTGCATGTCCCCCCACCACATTTGATTTTATTTCTGTTTTTGATGGGCTGATAACATTTCCCTTTGGATTTCTCTCCATTTTTTCCTTTATATCTGTTTTACCTGAAAGATTCTCTTCCCTTATCGAGAAGTCAGAAAAATGCATTTATTTGGAGACATATGCCACTTTTCTCCTTCTTTAAACTCTTTCTTTCTGATTTTTTTCTTATCTTGGTGCTTATTCCTTGCCGGCCTGTTGTCCACTGCCTTTTACTCAACACTCTTTGAAATCTTCCACTACTTGAGCTTTCCTTGAAGGATAATATAGGTTCTCCCTCAAATCCCATTTAGTTTCATTCTTAATTTGTGAAAGTGAAGCAGTTGCATAGAAAGATTCTGAACAGGAATCCAGAGAGAACTAGGTTTAAACTTGGCTTACTTCTTGCTACCTGTGTAACCTTGGTTAAGTAATTGGCCCTCTCTGAGTCTCACTGTCCTTCAGTGAAGTTGAGAGCATAATAATCATTTTGAGAGATTGCTGCCAGGATTTAGAGGCAATGAAGGTAAAGTACCTGTCTTGGAATTGGCACTCCACAATAGAAAGCCTTTCTTGTCATTTTCTTTTTTATTACTGTCCCAGTAGGATTACTGTACTCACTAGGAAAGACATTAGTAGTTTTGTTGCTTTATTTTTCCTTCCAATGTAGATCCTCATAACTGTGAAGCTGGGCATGCTTCCATTTTAATTTGACATATTTTGGGGCAGTTTGTACAGAGAGGTTAATCCAAAGATTACATTTTTAGATACCTTTTCAGAAATAATTGCTAATACATACTTGTGTTCTATATAGAAAAATGTTATGTCTGATTACCTTTATTCTTTTGGACAGTGTTTTTGACTGCCAAGAATCAGTTACAGTACTTTTTCCATCCTTAAATCTACTTACACAATTAGATTAACAGTTTCTTGAAATAGTACACTTTTATTCCACTTTTTAAACCAGAAGTAAATGTACTGACTTTTCTTGTAATTAGATGATAATAATTTTTTCAGACTAGTTCATAATATGTGCCATGACTATAAACATAATTAGGAGTTTTCTACTGTCTAAGGTTTGGATTCTGAATTTGGGTAATTTAAAAACAGAAATACCCTCAGTAAATTTCAAAGAACCCACAAAGTAAAGTTCTAAGTGAGCTGATTTGCAAGACTAGATCCAGCAATTGAAGAAAAACTAATATCTATTTAGTTTCCACCTACCCAAAAGGAAGCACAATACTTCATTGTATTCCTGGATATCAAATACATGTGGACGAATTCACAAATTGCACCTTTCGAGTAGAGCCCAAACCAGTTGGTTGCAGGGTAAGTGTTCCATTAAGCTATGGCACAGTCTAATCATTCACTGGGGGCAAAAAACCCAAATTGCCTTTTGAAAACATAGATCTCCAACTGATGATTTTTCCAATTGGTACACTTGTCAAAAATAGGCAGATTCAAACTGGAAATGATAGCCTTAGAGTTTTGGATTCACTATGTCTCCTACAGATACAGTTTTTTTTTTTATCAGATACATTTATTTGGAAATGTGATTATTGGCCTATACATTAGTCAACTGAGGCTTCCTTAACAAAAGAACATAGAATCATTGACTTAAACAACAGAAATTTATTTAATCACAGATCTGGAGACTGGAAGTCCAAGATCAAGTTGCCACAAGGTCAATTTCTGGTGAATGCTCTTCCTTCAGATTGTAGACAGCCACCTTCTTGCTGTGTCCTTACATGGTAGACACAAGTGAGTGAGCATGCTGTCTAGTATCTCTTCTTAGAGGTTCACTCATTATGTCATGAAGAGTGCCACATGGATGACCTCATCTAGCCTAAGGATTTCCCAAAGGCTACATAGCCAAACTCCATCACATTGGGGATTAGGGGTCCAACATATACATTTCAGAGGGATATAAATATTCAGTCCATAACAGCCTGCTACAGGGCTCTGATCAAAACTAAATACTTCACCCAATGTTCTGTTAGTAGTGTGGAAAGTAGGATAAGTTACACTGACTGCTCTCAAGCAGTCCTTCCAAAGAAAAGGACTTAGATTCAATTATCCAAACAGAGTTGGAAACCTTAAGGCTTCCCAGCCACCGGAGAGGTCATGGTGAAGACAACCTGAGTCATCCAACTGGTGTAGGCCCCATGTTGGGAGGTGGGAGGGGAGGGCCCAGCAATTGTACTATTTTCCTTCCAGGGAACTTCATGTGCCTTTAGGACTGTACATCTTGTGTATAATCCAAATATTAGCTTGTTTGGCCCTAAGGCTAGGGTAGCTTTCACCCTAAAGTCAGGCATAAGAGACTTTAAGTGCTAAAATGAATGCTACCAGTAGTTCAGACAGACCTCTATAGAAATATCTATGAAATGATGCTGCCTTCCCTAGTTCCAAGAGAGATCCCCACAAAGATAACTAATTCATTAATTATGCACACTCAAATCATAATATATTTGCCACGGGGGTTATCCAATTAGAAAATATGGTATAAAATATGTCTCTGACTTTATTTGGTAGGCTGAGTTCCTGGAATGAGTAGTCTTCATTTGCTGTTTATTAATATGTGGTTTTCAAGTTTCCCTTTTGCTGTGCAGACTACACCATCCCTGTTTCTTTGGTTGAGTCCCATTACCCTGTCCAACTTTCCACTTGGTTGCTTAGGATGTCTAAAAACTCTGTTCTCTTTCCACTATGCCTTCTTTTCTTTTTCCTTATTTCCTGGTTCCTACAACTTCACCTTAGAGAAATCTAGCTTGTATATCCATCTGCTAGATACTTTATATAAACATCTTAATCTTTATATTCATCCTGTAAGGTAACCATTTTATCCCTGTTTTACAGACGGTAGAACCGAGACCTAAAGTGATTCTGTAACAAAATGGCAAGGCCCCAAGTTTGAACCTGGGGGTTAAACACTATGTTCTTTTTTGACTTCGCGGCTTACCTTGTGATTGTAAAATGTAAATTAATATTACTCCTGCTTAAAAGCCATAATGAGCTCTCCATCTCTTGTAGAAGACATTTTGAGTTTCTGTTTTTGGATACGAGGGGCCCTATGACAAGGGACACAGTCATTCCTCAATACATAAGCTCTTCTTGAATCATACTAAACTATTCACATTTTTTTTTCTGAAAAAGCCTGACTTTCTTTACCCTTGTATGCCTTTTGTTCTTTGTCTGAAATGCATCTCTGTTCCCTATCAGCCAAGAAACTACTATTCATACTTCAAACCTCTATCCTATTCCTCAGCCCTGGAACTGCTACCTAAGGAGAGAGGCTTCCAATATGTTCTCATATAATATGTTTTACATGGTGTTTATATGTGTCTCTATCCTCCTAGGTTTTGAACTCACTAAGGATAGGAACCTATTCATAATTGTAATCTTGACTTAAAACATAGACACTTAAAACACACTTTATTAAATAAATAAAATAACCATTTTTTGGCTTGTGGCCTTGGGAAACTCATTAACTATATTTTTGTTTATATACTATTAAGCAAAGCTGTTATTTTTCTCTATGTATGTTCATTTGATAATGATGTTTATGCTAACATTTTCAAAGTTTTTTAGTTATTGAAATTCTTGATATACATATAATCATTTCCTCCCTTTCTTTCCCCATCTGTCTTGTAGTAACTGAAGAGAGCAGACATTGAGCCAAAGCTAGGATCTGTATCATAGTAACAGACTGGGTTTCAGATAGCTCCACTTCCCCTCCCCCATCCCCCACATCATTGCTCCTGGGCTTCTGGCTTCATAGACACTAATGCAGAGATTTCATTCCATTTATAAGAGATCATGAGGTCATCACAAAAGTGAAAGAAGTTGGAAACCAAAATATTTCTTCTAGGCTAGATGCCAATGATTACTATACAGAAACAAAAAAAGACACGGATCTAACAATTTAATTAGTTTTCTCTTGTTAATTTCTTTAGTTGCCTCTACTTCAATGTGAAAATTTTTTCTTAGAAAATTTAATGGTACCAACACTAAAAATTTCATTGTTACATGTTTTAAAAGAGAAATTTAGTGATAACAATATCAGGTGGTTATTTCCACATTCTGCCCTAGGATAGACATTTCATGACAGTAGCAGAGCAAATATGAAACACCCGCCCTTGACTCTCAAGGATTGTATTTTAATCTGTTGCAATTCCAGTGTTCTTTATTCAGAGTATTTTTAACCCCATCTTCCCAAACATGCTACTTGAATAAAATTCTTTCGGAAGTGACAGGTAGGGAATTCTCTGGATCTTTCTATTACAGTCCCCAGCTAACAGATCTGAAACTTTCTACCCATAAATGTTTCTGCTATAGAAACATCTATACTAACAGTAAGATACAAGAATTTATATTTCCAAATACTATCGTTGAACTATGAGTCAAATGATCATTTTATCATTTTTTGTTAGAATATAACTTAGACTATTCTAAGCATATTGACTGAAATGAGTATAAGAAATTTAAACTAACAATTGAAAATAAAAAACTTCACAAATATTATTTAGAAAAATAATTTTTTAGAAATCTTGATGAGAAACTATTGCCTCTAAAAGTTCCTAATCATTCACTTTTATATTGTCTTCAAGAATTTTATTTAATGAATGCTATTATTTTAATTATTTAGTGTTGCACAGAAATGTATTTTTAATAATATATTCTGAATATTTTAAGACTAAAGATAATGTTCAGTTCACAAACATGAACTATGAACTTACTGAAATTTCAAAAAATAACCTTCTATAGTTAAAAATAAATGCTATCATAAATAAATTTCAACTGAAATTTGATTTGAAAATCAGCTACTATTTTTTTATTTTGTTTTATAGAGAAACCCTTGAATATTCCAGATGTTCCTTTTGATTATACTGTGGCCTTAAAGTGTAATTTCCAAATGGGCAGAGACTTTTGTCTGCATTATTCACTGCTGTAAATATACAAGGTCTAAAAATAATATTTGATATATAATATACACTAAGTAATATTTGTTGAAAGAATAAATATAATATCACTTCTTGGCTCCCAGGTCAACAGACAAAAGAGACTGGAATATCAATCCCATATTTCAAGAAGATCCCTTTGCTCTTTATTAACTATTTAGTTCCCTCAAGTGATAGAAATTCCTTCATTTTAATACAAGGAAGAGCAAGAATAAAGAGACATTTGAAAAGGATTACTTTTTATTGGAATAAAGCAATAAAGATGATAAAGTAGGTTGATTTTGTTGGATTTGGGGTTTAAGATTGTTGTTCTATTTCTTTATGTTTCCTTTGAAAAGAAATAATAAAATGAGAAAAAATAATTGGAGTAAATATTCAAGTACTCTTGTGGAATAGAATTGAGACTAGAGTGTGGAAAGCAAACGTTAAAAGCAAACCTGAAAAATCTCCTTGGCCCATTAGCATTCTACTCGTCTTCTTGATTTGTGCATTTTCTCCGTCTCTTAAACGACCTCCTATCACTTGCGCACCCACCAGAATAAATATAGCCATCACGTAATATGGAACTTCTTGAGAATTACCATTTAATTTTTAATCTGTAAATGTGTTCTTATGATTTAAACCTGTCTAAATGTCAGAAATTCCTCCTCTTCGACAAGTCTAAGAATCCTTGGGAAAATTTTTAAACAGTTCCTAATTTAGCTAGGATGACTTAGAATGTCAGTAATTGGGGTGCAAAAAAAATTATGCCTCTTAATTGATGTTTAACTACCATTGAAGGTAACTTTCATTGGCACTGCAGGCCAGGTTTAAAGAGGCTGCCTAGGTGTAGAGTTAGGGGTCCTATCTTCTTTTGACAAATAAACTGAAAACCCAGAAAACTCTCCTGTTATCTCCTGTGGCTTGTAACCTCACCAACAGTCACAAATTATTGTGTCTTTAGCCTGTGGTAGTAAAACACCCTAAGCAACCCTGTTTTGTAGGGATGTGGCAAAACAATGATTAGAATAACAATAGTTTGTATGAGGCAATGTATTATAAACTCTTTTTGAATTCTGTAGTGCTCCATACATGTTAGCTGTTTCATTACCCATAATTGAAGTTGTCATCATTATTGTTTTCAGTGCTGGATGAGAAAGTCTTTATTTAACTCATGCTTCCTTTTCCACGGACTCAGGAAATATGTCTCATATACAATAACTGTGACAGCTCTCTGGAAAGCTTCCTCTTGTTTGCAATATCTTTGTGGAAGGCTTCTTAAGGTTACATTGCTGGTTTCAAAATGTAGCATCTTAGCTGTTAAATGAATTATTTGTGAAGGAAAGTCACTGTGCAATGTATTATTGAAAACACTAAATATGATGCAGTTTGCCATTTCTGAAAATAGTGATTCCTGCATATTTTAATATTAATTGAACCTAGAGTTTGTAATGGAAAGAGTCCAGAAACTGAAGGAAAAGAATTGGAGTCTAATGAGAAAATGCTAGAAGGCATGCTCATTAGTACCCATTGGAACTTTAACCCACAAGAGTACACGTGCCTGTTCTCTATGTCAATACTACTTCACATATTCATGCCTTGTCTTACAACTGGGCAAAAACACTGAATCCTCTGCCTACTCATCCTCATTTTACTTGGTATTGGTGCGTATGTGTGGTTGTGTGTGTGTGTGTGCCTGTGTATTCTCAGAAGTAGTCACTTAGTATTTCAGTATATATATTGACATTTTTAGATGTGCAAAATCAGCTGTATTAGTGTATTAATGGTTGAAAATTTTCCACTCAGTCCCTCAGTCCCTGCGTATCAATTTATTTTACTGCAAATCTCCTCTTAAAGCAGCTACTCATGAGAAGTGATCCCTCAGCAGGAAATAACGCAGACAGGTGGGAAGAAATCCTGCTCTGTGATTTTCTCCCTTTGACATATGCTTAAATAACAGCTCAAAGAATTTCTGCTTCCTGGTGGGCAGTAGAATTAACATCAGCCTATGTAATGAGCAGTGACCATAAACTGAATTTCTATGGAAAAATTTGTGTTTAACCTGTATAACAGTTATACACCAGGTATATGTATTAATGCATTAATATAATCTATTTTTATCTAATTTTTGTGCTAACTTGGAGAAATCACACCTACACCCTTGATCTTTCCTGGAATAATTCTATAAAACTATATCTTATCACTGTAAAATTATCCTGAAGTGTTAAGTCTGCATAGTGTGTTAGAGGGTGGAGTAAATAAGGAAGAAGGTATAAGATAATTTTCTCTCAAATATATACTGTCAAAGATATGTTGTATACTTTGGTAAACTGACCTTACAGGTCTATAAAGACTATGTCTCTTTTCTAAGGGACTGCCCTATGCTTTGAGAATAGAACACTCAAATGGTAGAATGTGGCCCTGCTGCAAACCATGAATTTCCATTCATTTCTGTACTAAGTCACATTCGCATGTATAAACTATGTTCTGCAGCTGGTAAAAACATAAGTTTCTAGCCAAAGTTTAGAGCGTCAGGGAATCTGTCTCTTACCCTCTGTTCCCTCATCTTTAGTAACGGCTGCAGCTCCTCCAGGCATCCCAGGAAAAGTTCAAACAGGTAAAAGCAGAGAGCACTGTTTCATTGGTCAGGACTTGAACACATGGCCACCAGAGAAGTGGTGAAATTGAGTTTTAGCGATTACAGCCTCTAATAGTGCATGCATGCTGACTTTTATCTTTTACAAGTCAAAATGGCCTTGTTCTCCTTGCTGTTTTACAGGTACCAACTCATCTGAAAAGCGGACAGTTGCCAGTCTATATAAATGCTCAGGAGAAGTTAAAGAAAAGATATGGAAAAATATCACACATATCATAATTGCATTTATGAAAACAAAAAGTAGTTTAGACAAAAACAAAGAAATGATTCTGTAATGTCAGTGTTTATCACAGTGGGACATTTATAGAGGATCTGTGTAAAATCTGGGGCTACCTGTCCCTAAAGATCTATGGAGTAGGAGTCTTATTCCATGTCCTTTTTCAGATAAAACTCCAATGGTCGTCTAGGAACACTGAAGTACATTCAAGTCAATGAGAGTTTTATATTCATAAAAACTCTAGAACAAGCCTCATTAATGTACTTACAAGACCTAAAAAGGAGCCAACCATGTATCTCTTATTTCCCCACTGAGAAATCCATCAGCTTTCTTTGTTCAAGCGCTCAATTGCTAAATACCTTTCCTGTATGTTTCTGAATGTTAGTTCTTCAATAATAATCAAGGAATAACAGTTGGAAACATTTTTATAAAATATTTATCTTGTCGATGGTTATTGTCAGAAGCTTTAAAAACTTCTTTGCTTCTGTGTTACTTTTTAAAATAGCCGGCTTTCATAGTAAACGATATCTGAGAAAACCAATACAATTTAAAAACAAAGATTTTTGAAGAGAGAATAAATGTCAAGATCATTTTTTCATGCCTTTTTTTTCTTTAGGCAGGCGAGGTAACACTATGCTTATTTCAAGGAAGATAACCTAAATCCAAAGTAACTTTAATAAGTGATTTATGGGAGAAAAACTCAACGTACTTCTGAAAGAAAGTGATACTACTAAGTTTAGGAAGTCAAATAAGCAAAGCTAGTTGCTGGGTTTCCCGGCAGGGTTTATGGAGGCAGATACTTTACAGTTTCCCTTTAAGAAAGGATGTGGGCAGGTAGTCAGTCATCAGTGAGGTCTATCTACAGATAAACTGGCACCGTGTGCTTGTTTTTCATGAATAATTGATTGTCATGAATAATTGACTGAAAGACAGACTGACTGACTCAATGAATGAATGAATGTACATAGGGGGACTCCAACCAGCAACAAACTTCAAGACAAGATTTCCCTTCCAAGGGTCATGGGCTAGTCGTTGATCAGAGTTCATGCATTTAATAACTGGGTTGCAAGCAATCAGGAATCAAAGACTTTACTACTCAGACCATTCTTTGTTCTAAGACTTCTATTTAGAAGGGTGACACAAAGACATGTCCTCATTTCTAATCCAGAATATCCATTCAAATAAATGGATTTCTGTTTTGTTCCTGGATTTTTATGCTAGGAAGAAGAAAATAAGAAACTGGTCAAATTTCCAGTACAGGTATTTGCAAGATCCATTTTGTCCGAAAAGAGGATCCAAAAAGTATTAGAAGGGGACACGAGTGAAAGACTATTGGAAACCCAATATTGATTGATTTTGTGACTGGTGAGGCCTAAATCAATGATGACTGAGCCAGAGGCTGGGGCTTGGCTATAACAACCAGTAGAAATGCTTAGAAAACAAAATAACCTCAAATCATAGTTTAACTTGACTCGAAATTACCTGACTTATTTTTAAACTTTTTTTTTTTTTCAAATTGTGCAATGAACAGAGTTTTAAAATTCAAAATATTTTACAGGTCTGTAACAGCAATAACAAGCAGGACCTGCCCTGTCCCTCTCCACTTCTGATTCTTGCTTCCTGGAGGGAGCTATAACATTTCTCCTAGTCATCTTTTCCATAGTTCTAAGTGGAATAATACTATGTGACTTTTTAGTTCCAGTTTTAGCCTATTGACTTTGTACTAGAGGAGATGAGAATGTACCTTCCTGCATCTGGCCAGCTCTTAACCTTACACCCATTTCCCTTTTACCTATCCTCCCAAGAGTTAGTGATTTAAAGTTATTGTCCCACACATACATTGTTTTATCTATGTGACTATTCATAACTGAGCCCTTCAGCCCTTCAGTATACAAAAATTACATTTCTTTCTTTTGCAACTTTTCTTTTTGCTGAAATTAAAGATTTCCTAATTTTCCATTTATTTAGTTTCTATACTTGTATCATGAATTCATTCTCAACAGTGCAAGTCAACTTTTATTTAATAAAAGATTTCCTTTGAATTAAATTTTGATTGTAGTTTCATTTCTTGGCATTATTCTTTATTAGTGCCTTCTGTCTCTGCTCCAAAAAGCCCTGTTTGTTCTCTGAGCCATTCACTATCACCCCACGAATTCTCCTCTCTTCTTTCTTGAATTGAATCTCTATTTTTCTTGATTTCATGTTGTGTTCTTGTTTGAGTTCCTCACCAATTTTGGTAGAACATCTTTCCACATATTCATGAGAAGAAACAAGTGGGAGGTAAATATTTTGAAACTGTGCATCACTAAAAATTTTTTTCTTCCATCCATAACTGATATGATGACTGGATATAGAAATCTAGCTGGGAAATTAATTCCCCTTAGAATTGTTAAGGGATTATTTCACTGCCTTCTGGTTTTCAGGGCTGTGTTTATGAAGATAGTAATTGAGATTCTTAATATTTTATAAGGCCTTTTTCTCTGGAAGCTTTTGTGAATATTTGACCTTTGTATTTTGAAATGTCACTATGATGTACTTTGATGCCTTTTTTTTCAGCCTTTGGTGTATTAATTTGCTAAAGCTGACATAACGAGATATCATAGAATGGGCGTCTTAAACAATAGAAATTCATTTTTTCACTGTTAAAAAAGCCCAAAGTTCAAACTTCCGTGGTTGTTAGGTTTGGTTTCTTCTGAAGCCTCTCCACTTGGCTTGCAGATGGTCATCTTCTTGCTGTGTCCTCACATCCTCATTTCTCTGTTGTTTGTCAAAATTTCCCCTTATTTTCTAGATACCAGTTAAATTTTATTATGGTACGTCATTTAAATTCAATTACCTCTTTAAAGGGCTTGTATTCAAATACTATCACATTCTGAAGAGTACAGATTAGATTTCAACGTAAATTTGCAGTGGGAGATAATTTATTCCATAATACTTCGGAGTATGCCCTTTAGTTCTGAGATAGTTCCTTGGTTTTTTTTTTTTTTTTTTTTTTTTTTTTTTTTTTTTTTTTTTTTTTTTTTTTTTTTTTTTTTTTTTTTTTTTATTGGTAATTTCCTAATATTTTCTTTCCCATTT
>NW_016107448.1:3368390-3408466 GCF_001604975.1 Cebus imitator
AGACAAGGTCTCACTGTCCCCCAGGCTGGAGGCAGTGGAGCAACCTTGGCTCACTGCAACCTTCACCTCCTGGGTCCAAGAGATTCTCGTGCCTCAGCCTCCCAAATAGCTGAGATTATAGGCACGCACCACCACACCTGGCTAATTTTTTGTATTTTTAGTAGACATGGGGTTTTACCATGCTGTCGAGGCCAGTCTCAAACTCCTGGCCTCAAGTAACCTGCCCGCCTTGGCCTCCCATAGTGCTGGCATTACAGGCGTGAGCCACTGCACCAGCCTTCCTAACTTTCAATCTGAAGAATTGAAGAATCAACACTGCCCTCACTGAGCAGAAATTATAAGCAGGATTTTCTGTAAGAATCACATTTCTATCATTAGGCTTTTTAAACAAGAGAACTAATATTTTATATTGTATTAACAATAGCAAAGTATAAGCTAACTTGACCCTTCCGCCTCCCAAGAAAGTAGACAAACAGTTGCCATTTGGCAGTTAGAAGTACTAAAATTTGCTATAAAGACTAGTCATTTATATTTCTTTTATCTCGTCTACATAATTAATAGCCTAGTTTAATTCTATTTTAAACTTTTGCCATCTGCAGGATTGCTATACAGTGGTGACATCAAGTCCCATAGGAACATGTTTGAGTGATTAAGACTGCAGAAAAGGCTTCCAGAACAACATTTGATTACAAATAAAATTCAAAGTAAAATATCTGGTTTTGAAGGACTAGGTATTTTTCCTAATTAAAAAAACAACTAAAAGCCTGTCATTTATTTTAGTATAATTTTGAAAGTGTTTCCATGTGCAATGCCACAGAGCTAAAAGTCTAAGCCTGATACATCCATTCATAAAAAAAATAAAAATAAAAACAGTAGAGGAATAGGGGCCGTTTTGAAGGGAGCCTTCCCTTCATGGTGATGTTTAAAGGCAAAGAGTCATCTTTTGATTTCCATATGAAGAATTATTTGAGGTGCTACAAGGATTATTTTCTAACTAGTATGATAGAAAAGCTGTGTAATCTGTTTTAAATATTAAATGGTACAGATCGTTCACATGTTTGTTGTGTAGCTTATACATACATGTTACACATGTGATTATTTTTTCTTGATTTCATTCATACATTCAGTGGATATTTTTTGAACATTGACTGTGAGGATATCCAGTGGAATCTCACTAACTGACATATTCTGAACAGTTCCAATTACATCAACTTCTGCCTGATTGATAGAATATGAAAAATTCTGATGGTTCTCATGCTTAATACAAACATTTAACTTGTTTATAACTTATTGAACTTAGCTATTTAATAAGCTAAGATATTTAAAGCGATAATGTTTTATTGTGAAATGACATTTAAAAGCAGATGTAAACCTAGGCTATAATTTTTATGTTCTTTTTATTAAAGTGAAGACTTCTTGCAAATGTTTTTTTTAAAAATTAAGAATCGTCCTTACACAGAATTTTATTTATATATTTATCTATTTATTTTTGCTTCAATAAGACGTCCATAAAAAGTTAGTTTTTCAGGCTGAGTGCAGTAGCTCAAGCCTGTTATCCCAGCCCTTTGAGAGGCTGAGGTGGGAGGATCACTTGAGCCCAGGAGTTTGAGAGCAGCATGGGCAACATGGTGAAACCTCATGTCTACACAACAATTAGCCAGACATGTTGGCACACAGCTGTAGTCCCAACTACTTTGGAGGCTGAAGTGGAAGGGTCAAATGAGCCTAGGGGTGGGGTTGCTGTGAACTGTGATCATGCCACTGCACTCCAGCCTGGGTGACAGAGCAAGACCCTGTCTCAAATAAGTAAATTAAATACAGAAATAAATAAATAAGATAAAGAAGGTTAGCTTTACCATGTAAATTTCATGACATTTGCATTTTGTTTATTTGCCTTATGGCAAAAAGGTAGAATATAAAACTTTGAAGATATATGTGTGTGTGTGTGTGTGTATATATATAATAAAGAGTACATATAAAATCCAGTTGGTAGCCCCTATTTAATAGATTACTTGTCATTAGATACAGATCTCAGATAGCTGGCCATTCTTCCCAATATCAGTACTTCTTGATAATCTCTTATTTAAAGAAGTTTTTTTCCTTTAATTCATAGCATTTTACTCTCCATTTTTTAAATGAAGAAATCAGGGCACAGAGGGATTTAGAAGATGCATGTAATTCCGAGACCCAACCCACCACTTTATTCACTTCCTGCTTAACAAATTGAATGGACAAGCACTTGTTAAGTACCCTCTATGTGCCAGGCATATGCCATGTCTTGATGGGCTCCCAGTGAAGTCTGAGTAATTGGCCTTGTCATGAAGTGGGACTTCTAGCAGTGCTTCATCTCATTGCCTGCTAAGTAGGTTTTGAGTTGCATCTTGACTTCATGCTAGAGGGAGAGAGGGAAGCAGTTTTCCTATAGAAAACACACCTTTAGGCTGGGCAGGTGTGGTAGCTCATGCCTGGAATCCCAGCACTTTGGGAGGCAAGGCAGGCAAATCACTTGAGGTAAGCCTGGCCAACATGGCAAAACCCCATCTCTACTAAAAATGCAAAAATTAGCCATAATGGTGGTGCACGCCTGTAGTCCCAGCTACTTGGGACGCTGAGACAGGAGAATCACTTGAACCCAGGAGGCAGAGGTTGCAGTGAGCTGAGATCATGCCACTGCTCTCCAGCCTGGGGGACAGAGTGAGACTCTGTCTCAAAAAAAGAAAAAGAAAGAAAGAAAGAAAGAGAGAGAGAGAGAGAGAGAGAAGAAATAAAGAAAACGCTCCCTTAAATTTTACCCTTTTCCACTGACGCCATCTGACTTCCTCACTCCTTTACTAACTGCTCTAGTCATCTGAATGTGTGGAGATAGTGCTGGTCCACAGTGTGACATTGGGCACATCTTCTTGGACAAGCTCCACTCACCGTTACCCCTATATCATTCAAGTAGCATACACAGCCTCTTGATTCTATCTGGTGACTCTCCCTTGAATCTAAGCCCTTCTCTCATCCTATTGCCCTGCTAGAGACATCATGGTCATTATTTTACATTTTTCTTTTTTTTTTTTTTTTTGATAGTTTACTTTCCATCCAGTTCATCTGTTCTTTTTTTTACCAGAGGTATTTCTTAATTATTGGTAATTTCCTAATATTTTCTTTCCCATTTCATTCTCTTGGTATCTTTATTTGTCTTTCTAGCCGAGTGTATTAGCTTTATTTTTTAATATTCATTTCATTTTCATATTATACTTTTACTTTTTAATAGATGTTTTTTATTATCTCTTTTTGTTTCATTTAGCTTAATCACTTAATCACTTCCTTTATCTCTGAGATTTCAATTGAGATAGTTTTTCTTCTTTTAAAATTTTCTTCTGCTCTTTACGTTTTCTCCCTTTTCTTTTTTCATCTTACACCTTAAAAGGTTTTGCTTGGATGAATGGTAATCTTTGGCTGTTCATTCATGTTTAAGAGTGAGGCATCACAAAGCTTATTAGAAGTTTGTTGGTTTCAACTGGTTGATTTCATTGTGGGATGCTTTTTTTTTTTTAAACCCAAAGAGACTGTTAGTTCAGTTGTCCCTTTCTATACATTGGAGAGGTTCCAGGACCTCCGCATGTACTCAACATCTGAGTATTTCAAGTTGCTCAGTAGACCCCAAGAACTCACTTGTAGGACAAGTCAGTCTCTCCTACATGCAGGTTTCCTATCCTAGGTATGCTGAATTTTTGATCCATGTTTGGTTGAAAAACATCAGTGTATAACTGGACCCATGCAGTTTGAACCCATGTTGTTCAAGGGTCAAAAGTATTTGCAAATTGTTTCTTTCCATGTTCTCCAGAGATGAATCCTCTAATTTCTTGCCTAAGGAAAATAATCCTGTATGCTAGAATTGTCAGGAATTTGTGAAATAGGTGACTAGGTGACAATTTCATCTCCTTTTTCTACCGTTTGGATGCTGCACTCTTATTGAGGTTTGTAAAACTTGATCTGGGAGACTAATGCTGCATATAAATGTTTTCAACCTATCCTAGTTGTCTCTTTTTCCTGTTACTTTGTGCCTTGTTAATCTTTATATGCTATTTTATTGAGTGTTTTTAATTATTTTTCAGAGAGTACAGGAAAACATGAATGTTTAGTCCATCACAGTTAACCAGGATTCTTTCCTAGACCCTGATTAAGGACATGCGTAACTCTTGAGAAGTGACTTCAACTAGGGACACCTGGCAATGTTTGGAACTATTTTCAATTGTCACTACTAAAGAATGCTACAAATCTAGTGATCAGAGATCCGAGATTCTGCTAAACATTCTACAAGGCGCTGGACATCCTCCCTTCCTCGACCAAAAAAGGAGCATGATTTAGGCAGAAGTTTCAATAGTACTGAAGACAAAAAAACCTGTTCTAGAGGGAGTTTAAAACTGCCTGTAGATGGAGCTTAAAATTGTTAAGGATCTCAGGGATTTGTATATGAGGAACAAGTTGAATGTCAAAGGATATAGTAACCAATAGAAATATTTCATGCAAAAGATGTAAACAACTGCATAGTGTTTGTTTAAAATATCATGAGTGTTTTGACTACAATTTATGCTGATATAAAAATTTTAAGGCAAGAAGTTAATAAAAATATGTATACATGTTTTTCATAGATAGGAAAATGAAGCTACTACCAAGGTTCTCAGCTTTGTTATGCATGTTACAGCCACTGGAAGAACTTTGAAAATAAATACTGACACCTTGTACTGCACAAACAAATTGAATCAGAACCTCTAGTGAATGGTCCTTAACAGCATTGTTTTTATGAATTCCCCAAGTAATTCCAGAGTGCAGTTGAGTTTGAAAATCCTAGTCTACAGATATCTAAATACTTTCCACGTCCACACAATAGTTAATTGCCTTTTCCTGGGCATTGTGGGCTCCTTTCTGTTTTCTCTTATATCCTGAGAAATATTAGACTATTGTGCATGCATCAGGATGAAGTCACATGGCACTTTTCTTTTTGTTGAAATTCCCCCATCCCCAAACCCCCCGTGTCCTTCATTTTAATATATTCTTTTTGCACTGTCGTTAAAAACTAAAGCTATGGTCATTTTAAGAGTCAAGATTAAAAAAACTCTATATATCTGTGGTGATTTATGTCCTGTCCTTTTAATAGTGCTTACATAATGCCTGCTTAGCAGTAGGTCATCTATCTCAATTTCCTTGACCTTCTGTTTGGTTTTCATCAAAGTGACCGTATTACTTCCTCACATAGATTATATCTGATTTTTGCTACCACAAATATTGATAACCTCAAAACAGCTTTTAAAAGTGAGTTAAGATAATGAATACATTTTTGACTTTACCTGTTATAATGATGCTATGAAAGTTGTGGGCTTCAGTAATGTATTTTTAAATTTTATGCTGTCATTAATATTGGCTTAATGAAGACTGTATAAAATAACAGAAAAGACCAAATGTATAATAATATGTAAAAAATTTTAAAAAATACACATTCTGCTACATATTGTGTGAGGGTAACAATAATATTTAGCTAGCATTTATTGAAAACTTGCTATGCACAAGGCATATTACATACATTAATTTGTTTAATATAAATTAATCCAACTATTTGGCAGAATCTACCTATGTGGTAGATATCATTTCAGTAATAAGGAAACAAAGGCACAGAATGAATAAGTACATTGCCAAAGGATATGTAACTCATACCAGCAGAGTCCAGGGGCATAACTCAAGAGACAATGTCCTTAACTACTCTGCTATAACCTGGCTTTTATAGATGCATAGAACAGAACTACTGAAAAATACGTAGCCAAAAGCTTGCACTGTTTGCTTTAAATATTCTATGTTTTATATTTTCTTTTACTAAGTATGTCATAAATTTATAATGGAAAATAAGATAATTTATCTTATTGAAAATTAAAATTGCACAACTGTTTATTTAGAAATATGTATATGATGCAATACCTGATTATTTCCTCCTATATATGCTTATCTTCAGGCATTCTCAACATCTGCTTGTAGATATGAATGCACAGATATGGACCCTGGATTAATTAATTAATTTTGACTGACATATTTGTCATTAGGAAAGCCGTACCATTTCAATATTAACTGGTCTGTAGCTAGTAAAAATATATAACTCTTTCTCAAACTCTATCCAGGATGGAAAGTTTGCAGCAGTATTTTCAATAGTTTTTTAGGCTAAAACCTGAAAGTTCCTGGGCTGTCTCCTCATTTATCAAGGTATGATAGAAAGGGAAGGAGCTTGAGGGACAGTCCTATCTAAGATAAAGTATAAGATCAACATTTCTTAGCTCTGTAATCTTTAGCAAGTTGCTTACTGTCTCTAAGCTTCAAATTTATTCACCTTTGATTTGCGTTTCTCTAATGACCAGTGATGATGAGCATTTTTCCATACGTTTCTTGGCCACATTTCAAATGTCTTCTTTTGAAAAGTATCTGTTCATATCTTTCACCCACTTTTTGATGAGGCTGTTTGTTTTTTTCTTGTATATTTGTTTTAGTTCTTTGTAGATTCTGGATATTAGCCCTTTGTCAGATGGATAGCTTGCAAAAATTTTGTGCCCATTCTGTTGGTTGCTGGTTCACTCTAATGATTGTTTCTTTTGCTGTGCAAAAGCTCTTAATTTAATTAGATCTCATTTGTCTATTTTGGCTTATGTTGCCATGCTTTTGGTGTTTTAGTCATGAAGTCCTTGTCCATGCCTATGTCCTGAATGGTATTGCCTATGTTTTCTTTTAGGGTTTTTTATGGTGTTAGGGCTTATGTTTAAATCTTTAAGCCATCTGGAGATAATTTTTGCATAAGGTGTAAGGAAGGGGCCCAGTGTCTGCTTTCTGCACATAGCTAGCCAGATTTCCCAACACCATTTATAAAACAGGGATTCCTTTCCCCATTGCTTGTTTTTGTCAGGTTTGTCAACGATCAGATGGTTGTAGATGTGTGGCATTACTTTGGAGGCCTCTATTCTGTTTCATTGGTCTATATCTCTGTTTTGGTACCAGTATCATGCTATGTTGATTACTGTAACCTTCCATCTCATGCCAGTTAGAATGATGATCATTAAAAAAATCTGGAGACAACAGATGCTGGAGAGGATGTGCAGAAACAGGAATCCTTTTACACTATTGGTGAAAGTGTAAATTAGTTCAACCATTGTGTAAGAGTGTGGCGATTCCTCAAAGATCTAGAAATAGAAATACATTTTACCCAGAAATCTCATTACTGTGTGTATACCCAAGAGATTATAAATAAATCTATTATAATGACACATGCACATGTATGTTCATTGTGGCACTGTTTACAATAGCAAAGACTTGGAACCAACCTACATACCCATCAAAGATAGACTGGATAAAGAAATTGTGGCATATATATATATACCATGGAATACTATGCAGCAATAAAAAAGGATGTGTTCATGTCCATTGCAGGGACATGGATGAATCTGGAAACTGTCATTCTCAGCAAGCTGACACAAAAACAGAAAACCAAATACTGCATGTTCTTACTCATAAGTGGGTGCTGAACAATGAGAACGCATGGACACAGGGAGGGGAGCATCACACACTGGGGACTCTTTGGGAGTGGGGGCTAGGGCAGGGATAGCAGGGCGTGGGGAGATTGGGGAGGGATAACAGGAGAAATGCCTGATGTAGGTGACAGGAGAATGGAAGCGGCAAACCACCAAGGCATGTGTATATCTATGTAACAATCCTGCAAGATCTGCACATGCACCCCAGAACTTAAAGCAAATTTTTTAAAAAAGATAGAGACAACATTTTTTTTCACCTTTAAGAATTAGAGTAACATCTTAACTCAGCATTGTGCAGAAAACGAAATTAGAATGGAAAAAAGGCTTAGTGTAGGTTCACAATAAGATGCATCTACCCCTGCTTCTATACCCTAAATCTCACCACGACCACTAGCCAAGTACATTTCTGAAGCAAGGTACCTACCAAATCCTATTAACCTGTTTTAACTGTATTCTTCCAACAGTCTTAGTCAAAAGGATACAAAATGCCTGCTTCATTGATTCCATCGGGGTCACCACATGAAATGTTGATCACCACCTGTGGAGGTCTGCCCTGCAGACAATGACTCAACGATGGATGAATGCAATATACTCACACACCAGAGTACAGTGTAAGTGTCAGGCTAGGGTGTCATCAGCTGCTCTAAGAAGGTGATTGCAGCTAAAGATGACTACTCCCTGTTCCTCCTTGCATTTATCCAGTATAGATTTAATAACAGAGTCAACCGGCTTGTAAATAATTAACATGGTTAAAAGAGTGATCTTAGAAATGATATAAGCTTTTGATTCTGGGGCCCAGAATAAACACTGTTAATGGGTAATCCTCCTTCAACCTCCCCACTAGAGGGCCATCTCTTAGTGCTGAACTAAGTCCACAGACACCGGTGGGAAGGCATATGACATACTGAGACACGACTGGGGCAGCCAAAAGTGCTGGCATCACCCCTCCACAAACCCTGGGCTTCACAGCTCACACTTCAAAAGAGATCCTCTTCCTTCACTTTAGGAAAGGAGAGGTAAGAATGGAAAGGACTTTGTTTTACCTTTTGGATACCAGCTCAGCTACAGAATAATAAGGCACCATCAGTTCTGTAAGGCTTTTGTTCCAGGCCCTAGCTCCTAGATGACATTTCTAGACACACCTTGGACCAGAAGGGAACTTGCTGCCTTGAAGGAAAGGATGCAATTGTGGCAGCATTCATTACCTGCTAACTGAAGAGCCCTTGGACCCTGAATAACCAGAAGCAATACCCAGGTACTATGTTGAGGGCCTTGGGTGAGCCCCTGGGACTTGCTGGCTTCTGGTGAGACACAGCACATTCCCAGCTGTGTTGGCTATGGGGCAAAACTCCTGCTTGAGAAAAGAAGAGGGAAAAGTAAAGGGTACTTTGCCCTGCACTTTGTATACCAACATGGCCACAGAGGGGTAGAGCAAGAAGCGGGGCCTTAGGGTCTCCGATTACAGGACTTGACCCTTGGATGGCATTTATGACACTGCCCTAGAACAGGAGAAGGCCCACTGTCCTGAAGGGTGAGTCTCAGGCCAGGCAGCCTTGAGCCTTAAGGGAACATTAGCTAAATGATTTTTTGGTAGTACTCCTTATGGCCTGGGGTGATGAGGGCTATGGAGTGAGGCTTCTCTGCCTTTGGAAAGTGGAGGGAAGAGTGGGAAGGACTACATCTTGTGGTTTGAGTGATGGTTCATCTACAATAAAATGGAATACCAGGTAGATGTCTAAGGTTTTGTCCTCTAGTCCCTGACTACTCCCTGGCACCTTTGGATACACCCAGGACCTAGGCGACCCCATTGACCTGAAAGCAGGGACATAGGTTTGACTGACATTGCCACTGTCTTATTGTTGTACCCCAGGGCCTTGATGTGAACACTGGCAGTAGCCAGGGAGTAGTTACAGCAGGCCCTGTGTGAGACCCAATGCTATTCTAGCTTCAGGTCTGACCTAGCACAGGAATAATGGTGGTGGCCACAGGGGTGATTGTAGTAATACATCATCAGTGGTAGATGACCCAGAAGAGAGAGAGAGAGAGAGAAAGAAAAAAAGAACAATATTCTGTTTGGGAGAATGTAAGGGAAGAGAACAAATGTCTCTGCTTGATAATCCAGAAAATTCTCCTGGATCTTGTCCAAGACCATGAAGGTGGTACCTTCTAGAGTCTGTAAGAATCACAGTGTTACTGGGCTTAGGGTGTCCCTCAAAGTAGATATAGCTTAGATCATAACCCTCAAATCCTTTCAAACATCTGGAAAGCTTTCCCAAGAAAGTTGGCTAAGCCTAGACAGTGAAGACCACAATAAATATCTTACTCTTCAATGCCCAGACATCGAAGAAAATCTGCTAGCATCAAAACACCATCCAGGAAAACATAACCTCACCAAATGAAATAATCAGGGAACTCAGACAGAATCACGGAGAAACAGATACGTGACCTTTTAGACAGAGAATTCAAAATAGCTGTGTTGAGAAAACTCAAACAAATTCAGGATAACATAATAAGGAATTCAGAAATCTATAAGATAAATTTAACACAGAGATTTAAATAATTGAAAAGAATCAAGCAGAAATTCTCAAGCTGAAAAACACAAGGGACATACCGAAGAATGTATTGAATCCTTTAATAGCAGAATTAATCAAGCAGAAGAAATAATTAGTGAGCTTAAAGAAAAGAGTTGAAAATTCACACTCAGAAAAGACAAAAGGAGAAAGAATAATAATAAAGCATGCCTACAGAACCTAGAAAAGCACTCCAAATAGACAAATCTAAAAGTATTTACCTAAAAAGGAAGGTAGAGAAAGAAATGGGGTACTTGGATATTGATATCTTTCTCTAGGTTTGGAAGTTCTCTGCTATTTTCCAAACCTAGAGAAAGATATCAATATCCAAGTACAAGAAGGTTATAGAATGCCAAGCAGATTTCACCCAAACAAGGCTACCTCAAGGCATTCAATAGTCTAACTCACATAGGTTAAGGACAAATAAAGGATCCTAAAAGCAGTAAGAGAAAAGAAACAAACAACATGCAATGGAGCTCCAAAACATCTGTCAGCAGACATTTCAGTGGAAATCTTACAGGCCAGGAAAAGTGGCATGACATACTTAGAGCACTGGAGGTAAAAATAACTTTTAGCCTAGAATAGTGTATCTGGAAAGAATATCCATCTAACATGAAGGAAAAATAAAGACTTTCCCAGACAGTCAAAAGCTGAGGGATTTAATCGACACTAGACTTCTCTAAAAAAATGCTAAAGAGTGTAGTTTAATCAGAAAGAAAAGGGTAATAATGTGCAATAAGATACCATCTTATGGTATAAAATTTGCTGGCAATTGTAGGTGCACAGAAAAACGTAGGATATTATAACACTAACTGTGGTGTGTCCACTGTCACCACTGTTATTCAACATGGTACTGGAAATCATAGAAATACAGAAATCAGACAAGAGAAAGAAATAAAGTGCATGCAAATTGGAAATGAGGAAGTCAAAATATCCTTGTTTGTAGATTGATCTTACATTTGGAAAAACCTAAAGACTCAACAAGAAAACTATTAGAACTAATAAATTCAATAATGTTGCAATATACAAAGTCAACATACAAAAATCAGTAGCATGTCTATATGCCAACAGCGAATAATGTGAAAAGAAATTTTAGAATTTATCCTATTTGCAATAGTCATACATAAAATTAAATACCTAGGAATTAGCTAAAGAAGTGAAAGATCTCTACAATGAAAACTATAAAACATTAAAAGAAAATAAGTTGAAAAGGACACTAAAAAAGGAAAAATATTTCATGAATTGGAAGAACTGATACTGTAAAAATGTCCATATTCCTCAAAGTAATCTAAATATTCAATGCAATTCCTATTAAAATACCAATCATTCATGGACATAGAAAAGGTGTATTAAAATTTATTTGGAACCACAAAAGATCTGGAATAGTGAAAGCTATCTTAGAAAAGGAAACTGGGAATCATGCCACCTACTTCAAATTATACTAATGAGCTGTAGTAACAAAAACAGCATATACTGGCATAAAACCAGACACATAGACCAATGGAACAGAATAGAGAACCCAGGAACTAGTCCACATACCCATAGTGAACTCACTTTCAACAAGCAGCCAAGAAGATATACTTGGGAAAAGACAGTCTTTTCAATAAATGGTGCATAGAAAACTGGATATCCATAAGCAGAACAATTAACTAGACCACTATCTCTTGCCATATACAAAAATTAAATCAAAATGGATTAAATACTTAAATCTAAGACCTCTAACTATGAAACTACTATGAGAAAACATTGGCGGAAATCTCCAGGACAGTGGTTTGGGCAAAAATTTCTTGAGTGATATTCCTCAAGCAGAGGCGACCAAAGCAAAAACGGACACATAGGATCAAACCAAGTTTAAAAGCTCTGTGCAGCAAAGGATATAATCAAGAAAGTGAAGAGACAGCCCACAAAAAAGGAGAAAATATTTGCAAACTACCCTTCTGACAAGGGATTAATAACCAGAATATATAAGGAATGCAAACACGCTATAGGAAAATTATCTAATAATCTGATAAAAATGGACAAAATTTGAAGACATTTCTCAAATGAAGGCATGTAAATGGAAAACAAGCATATGAAAAGTTGCTCAATAACACTGATCATTAGAGATATGCAAATCAATACTACAATGAAATATCATGTCACCCAGTTAAAACGGTTTATAGCCAAAAGAGAAGCAATAACAAATGCTGGTAAGGATGCAGAGTAAAGGGAACTGTTGTACACTGTTGGTGGAATGTAAATTAGTGAAGCCACTAAAGAGAATAGTTTGGAGGTTCCTCCAAAAAATAAAAATTGAGCTACCATGTGACATAGCAATCCCACTGCTGGTTATATATCACAAAGAAAAGAAATCAATATATTGAAGAGACATCCACACTCAAATTTTTTGCAGCACTGTTTACAATAGCTAAGATTTAGAGGCAACCTAAGCAACCACCAACAGATGAATGAATAAACAAATTGTGGTCCACATACACAACGGAGTATTATTTAGTCATAAAAAATAACGAGATTTAGTCATTTGTACAACATGGATGGAACTGCACATCATTACGTTAAATGTAATGAGCCAGGCACAGAAAGAGAAAAACATCACATGTTCTCACTTAGATATGGGAGCTAAAAATGAAAAACAGTTGAACTCAGGGACACAGAGAACAGAAGGATGGTTACCGGAGGAAGAGTGGTAGGTGGCTGGCAGTTGGTGGAGATCATTCACTGGTACAAAAAAAATTAAAAGAATGAATAAGAGCTACTATTTGGTAGCACAACGAGGTGACTAGAGTCAATAACAAATTAATTGTACATTTTAAAATAACTTGAGTGAATTGTTTGCAACTCAAGGGATAAATGTTTGAGAGATGGATATCCCATTCTCCGTGATGTGGCTATTTCACATTGCATGCCTGTGTTAAAACATCTCATACACCCCATAAATATGTATACCTACTTTGTCCCCACAAAAATTAAAATAAATTTAAAAAATTAAGTATAAAGACACTCTCAGGCCTAACAATGAAGGTTTACTAATGCAGTCTAGTTAATATGGGGAGAGAGAAAAAGAGGAATAATGAGCTTTAGAAGGCCAAGTTCCATACTTTCATGGATATAAATGTCTTGTTTAGACTTTTTTCCTTTTTGTGAGCCTGCCAGAGTATATGTGTACTGCATCTTTATTGTGGAGATTTTATTTATTCGGCAACTATTAACAATCAACGACATGTAGCAGCTTATTTTTTTAATATACTTTTGCTTTTGATTGAATTCGGTTCTGTATGGAGATGGATGGTTATTGGCTTACTGGCTTAATTTTTCTCAGGGATGCTGCTCCAATTTGTAAAACTTAAGTCAGTTTCCACTTATTTTCTCTGTCCTCACACTCTCAGGCTTTTACAATAGCCATATGTTTTGTTATGTTTGTGTTCTTTTTCAAAAAACCGAAAAAAAAAATCTTCACTCAGATATACCAGCAGTCAAATTCTCCCCAACTGAGCTCCAGCTGTCTGTGCTTAAGGGAGCTTCCACGGTGAGACATAATCTCAAACCTCCTTTGTAATATGCTTTCAGACAGCATATTACACAATGAACAAGCATAGGTTTGAAGCTGGTATTTTAAACATTCATTTCTTGTGTAGAAATATTTGTCTCCTTGTATCTTGAATTGTCTTATGCCCCATGACTTTTTGTAACCATAGCAATGTTTTTAAGAGTATTCTTGTACCTAAAGTGTTAAAGAGAATAACGTATTATAAGGTTCCTACCCATAGCCTCAGTTTTCCTCTGCCCTTTCCCTAGGTTCTCCTCTCTTCACAATTACAAAATGGTTGTGGGCTAGAGGAACATAAAATATTGAGATGTGGACGGAACTAATTAGCTTTAGAACCCTAGTTAGCCTTCCTATGTGAGAGCCATAATTGTAAATACAAGCCTGCTTCAAACCACTCTCTCATTTGAGAGCAATCATTGCAAGTACCATCTGCCAAAGGGGAGAAAGAAGGCTGCTCAGAGCAGTTGGTTTGTAGGATGAGCGGCTCATCTTCTGGCTCTTTGTTTCAAGAAAGTATGTCTGGTTTGACAATGAGCTCTTATGTTTTCTTTTAAATATTGTTTATATGGGAGTTAAACATCAAATAAACAACAGCCAATGACTTTAAGAAATTTGGAGCTGATTTCTTTTACGTTGCTCTTTCATCTAGTAGAGGATTATGCTCTATTGTTCTTATTTGCATTCAAATTGTTTGCATATGTTGTAATTAAAATCTTTGAAGTTTGCTGATTACCAATATGCGTAGAACAAGGAATCATTTTTGATATATATAAACAGTAAAGATAAGTAATATGCATAAAAGTGTTGTTAGGCACTGATGTGAATGTACTAAAATTATTGGATATATTTTTTCTGTTATTAAGGGCTTTATCATTCAGGTTCCAAGGCCGTATATATACATAATAATTATGACAGCTAACATTTTTGGTATGCATTGCAATTCAAATATCTGCTCATTTAGATACATTTTTTTTAATCACACAATAACATTTAATTGCAGTTCAAGACCTAATATGATTCAATGGCAATGCATGGTTCCAAAGCAGGTGTGACTATTGTTGACAGAATGAAAAGTATAATGTTGATCAAAGTAGTCATGAAGGACATTAAAGAAGAGGATACATAAGACTATTTTCATATAAATAAAATAAAAAAAGGAAGCAAGATAGGGATCATTTTTCTAAAATATTATAACATTTCTTTAGGATATGGTCTGTTTCAAAGAGACCATGGTAGAAAAAATGTTCAGTTGAAGAAGTTGGACTAAAAACTCAAGTACCAATTTGGATAAGAGCGTAATCGGTCACTATGAGCCTATGCTAATTGTGTTTTGAGAGTAGAAGTGATATATAGGTTTAAAGTCAAGGCTATGGTTGGGATGGGTATGTAGGGTGACCCTCTGTGTCATACTGGAGTACATTAAGATTAAAATGAAGAGAATGGAAGATAAACTTGCAAACATGGTGGGAAATTTTGTCAATGTAAAAAAGGAAAGACATAAGAGGATAGTCAAATGGTTCAAAAAAAACCAACTAAATAAATTAGCAACAAATAATGGTTATTGCTCAAACATTGAGTATATAGCATGTTTTTTACATTAGTCCTACCTTATAGAGCATTCTGCAATAATGTAAATGTTCTATATCTCCACTGACGAATACAGCAGTCACTAGCTATTTGCACTTACTGAGTGATTAAAATATAGCTAGTGCAACTAAGAAACTAAATTTTGAACTTTACTTAATTTAAAATTATATAGTCACATGTGGTTAATAGTCATAATATTGGATAGCAAATCTAGGTATTACTGATACAAACAGGAGCAGAATGGAATATCACCTTCCTTTGAAATTGAAGTAAAATAAATACACATTAAATGCATAGATCTTATTCGTAATTTGATGAGTTTTGAGAATTGAATATTACCGTAAAACTATCACCTGAAACAAGACATAGAATTTTCCATCAATTCAAAATGTTCCTTCATGTCTCTTTCAAATTAATTCCCTTTCTACTTCCAAGAGAAGACATTTTCTGCCTTTTTTTGTTTTTTTTGTATAAATAGATTCACACAGTATTGTTTTTCTGTCTGGATTTTCTCAGTAACATAAAGCATTTGATATTTATATATGTTGTGGAATGTGTGTGTCTGTGTGTGTGTGTGTGTGTGTGTGTGTGTGTAATCAACAGTTCATTTTGTTTTATTGCTGAGTAGTATTCCATTATATGGATAGTACATAATTTGTTTATCTGTTTTCTTGTTGATGGAGATATGTGTTATTTCCAGTTTGGGACACCTATTATACATTTACTGTTTATAAACAGAGGGAAAGTGTGTGAGTCATGACCATTTCTCTTTTAATGGCAGGATACACAAAATTACCCAGCTCATGTAACTGAAATATCTAGGGGAAGATCTGGCCTCTGATGCAGCTTGCTGCAGCACTCACACAGTGCCATTAAGTTTTTTTCTTTTTTTTTTTTTTTCCATCTTCTTAGCTCTTCTTCCTCTCTCACTCAGCATCTAAATTTATGGAAGTAAAATCACTGCAGTCACTTCAGGGTCACATCTTTATAAACATAATTCTATCAAATAATACATAAAAATAAGTAATATGTATAAATAATATACATATGAATCCACCAGTGATAAATATTTATTAGCTTTTATGAAAACCAAATCTATCTTCAAAATATGATTAAAACAATCCAGTTTGCATGGGTGGGCACAATGTGGTGGAAAATTTGATAGCCAAGGTATTACTTTTTGAAGAGAAATTTGAGCATGAAGCATAATAAAAATTATATAATCTAGTGTTTAAGGTTCTGGTTTCTGGGCTAAGATTTTAAATATTACCTATGTGATATTGGCTAAGTTATTTAGCTCCTCTATTTATTTATATCTAAACTGAGAAAAATTCTTAGTATTCAATATTCATAACGTTGGTAGGTTGTAAAGATTAAATGAGATAATGTGTGCAAAATTCTTAGCTTAATGCCTGACACAAAACGTTAATAAATTTGAATAGTAGTGTTCACATTAAACATGTTCAATGAGATTCTTTTGTAAATACAGAAATTGCGATCATAGAGAATTTTTATTTTGTATTTGAAGGCCTGAAGATGTCTGGAGCTAACTTTCTATTCTAAGCTCATACACTAGTCAGTTGATGAGCCAAATCTGGACCCATTCCCTCATTTTTGATTTCCACTACACCAGCCAATAAGCATTCTTTCAAGTCCTGATCTATTGGTATTTTTACCTATCCTTTATGTATGAGACATAAAAAAGAAACTTATTTACACAAAAACAAGTAGAATTACAGGCATACATTGTTTTACTGCATTTTTCTTTATTGTGCTAAGTAAATACTGCATTTCTTACACATTAATGATTTGTGGCAATGTTGCATCAAGAATTTTTTCAATAGCATATCTTCACTTCCTGTCTCTGTGTCATATTTTGGTAATTCTCACAATATTTCAAATTTTAAAAGATTGTTATATCTCTGATGGTGACCTGTAATCACTGATCTTTGATATTACTATTATAATGGTTTTGGGGCTCCAGGAACTGCACTCATGTAGAATGACTATCTTAATCAATAAATGCTGTGTGTGTTCTGACTGCTCCGCTGACCAGCAGGTTCCCTTATTTCTATTTCCTTGAGCCTCTCCATTCCCTGAGACATAACAATATTGAAATAAGGTCAATTAATAATCCTTTAATGGCCTGTAAGTGTTCAAGTAAAGGGAAGAGTTGCACCTCTCTCACTCTAAATCAAAAGCTAGAAATGATTAAGCTTAGTGAGGAAGGCTTGTGAAAAACTCAAATAGACCAGAAGGTAGGACTCTTGTGCCAAAGAGTTAGCCAAGCAGGGAATGCAAAGGAAACATTCTTGGCAAATATTAAAAGTACTACTCTAGTGAACCTTCTACAGGCAAAAAGTATGACTTCATGAAAGCTTAGATGATCATTAGCATTTTTTAGTGATAAAGTATTTTAAAATGATGGTTGGTACAGTGTTTTTTAGACATAATTATATTGTACACTTAATAGACTACAATATAGAGTGAACATAACTTTTATATGCATTGAGACGTTAAAAAACCAAAAATGTGTGTGACTTGCTTTATTACAATATTTGTTTTATTGCATTGGTCTGAAAGTGAATCTGCAGTATTTCTAAGGTATGCCTGTACTTCTCCTCATGTGATCCCATTGTCAATGTTAAATTAACTCACAGGATATAGTGTTAGTAATCAGCAAACAGTACAGTCTTAGGAAAGCAGCCAGGATACTTGGCATTTCATTGTCATCTCTTTGATTGTTTCACGTTTCCTCTTTCTCCCCCTCTTACTCCCTCCCGTTCATCCCCCTGTTAATCTCAATTTTTTACATGAAATTTTTCTAATAAAGACTCTAACTTATGCTTCTTCTTCATTATATCCTGGAATCTACTATGCAGCCAGGAAGTGTTTCTGACATATAGATTTCAACAACCACCAACCACATGAGTACCACTGAGGGGTTTACCAACACTGTCCAGAGGTTTCCTATAGTGGCACTTCCTTTCTCCTCACCACTGTCTTCTCCTTTCCTACATCCTCCTACAGATAAAACAGGGTATATGATCCTGTGCCAATGCATTTGAAGCTTGTTGTCAGAGACAATGTCCAGGAGAATTTAAGGTAAAAATAGATTAAAGAAGGGAAATATAAAAGAACAGTTGCTATGCTTCGAATAATGCTGAATTCAAATATCTGCTGTTCCTTGAGGCTGACACATTTGACATGTGGCTTTTATTCTATTGGAGTTTGCTTTAAACTAAAGAAACAGAAATCAATATAAAAGATTTGTTTAGATTCTTAGCAAGAATATCCCTCCAGTTGACAATGGCTAGTCTGTTTTTCTTCTCAAAGTTCTGTGATGGAGGATTCCTGAAGGGTAGATAAATGGATCTTCTGACCAAGCTGAGAAGAAGGGCAGCGTCTGAAACAACTTGAGCAGATAACATAGTGTTCTTGAAACTTAAAAGGGGACCGAGGAAAGGAAAAGTAGGCAGGAGAGATGTAATATATGAAAGAGAGAAGGATTAGAGATGAGTGCTAACAGATGAGTTTAAAGAAAATCAAGTAAGGGAAAAAGTCACACTGCAAAAGGGGAGGTGAGAAAGAACAGCTGAAACCAGGGGACAAACCAGGGTTGTTGGATCTAGAGACGTACGATCTATTTGTGAAAGTAGCAAGGAAATGGTGATACTTTCCATGGGATTCTGTTGGTTCCTGAAATGGAATCTATAGCAATAGCTGAAAGAATAATTAAGATCAAAGCTGCAAAATAAATGGATTGAGATATAGAGCTAGCATTGCACACTAGCAAGGTATTTGGGCCTCTCTGATTAGTAGACAGTAAAAATTCAGTTTATATTTTAAACTTTTACCTATTAGTATCTGTAATTTAGTAGGCAATAAAAATTTAGTTTATATTTTAAAATTTTACCTATCAGAATCTGTAATTAGTTTGTGTTTTTAATTTAACTGATTGGTAAAGCTGGTTACAATTTTTTCCTATACTTTATGGATTGAGTTATTTTTAAAGCATGCTTTGACTTTGAGGTATGAATTTGAGAATTGTAATCAGGAACATTTGAAATTGAAATACTTGAATCCGTTCACACAGTTCTCAGTACTTCGGATATTATATTTCTATGTCTTATTGATGAAGAGGTAAAATATTGTAATTTCTACTCAGCCTATTATTGTTTATAAAATAGAAGATAACTAGATTTTGTTCCACAGAAAAAAACCACCTATGTTAGCACTAATGATGATGTATTTTGAAGACTGTCCAAGAAAACAGACACTGTCCAGCAGTGTGGGGCAGCATCATGGAGGAATATTATTTCCAGATTCCCCTATATAGAAAAAAGATATACACTGTTTTTCTGTTTGTTTTTATTTTATCTTATTGTACTTTAGGTTCTGGGGTACATGTGCAGATCCCGCAGTATTGTTGCATAGGTACATACATGGCAATTTGGTTTGCTGCCTCCATCCCCCTGTCACCTACATCTGGCAATTCTCTCCATGTTATCCATCCCAAACCTCTCCACCCCACCGCTGTCCCTCCCTTGGTCCCCCACAACAGACCCCAGTATGTGATGCTCCCCTCCCTGTGTCCATGTGTTCTCATTATTCAACACTCGCCTATGAGTGAGAACATGCAATGTTTGATTTTGTGTTCTTGTGTCAGTTTGCTGAGAATGATGGTTTCCAGATTCATCCATGTCCCTACAAAGACATGAACTCATCGTTTTTTTGGCTGCATAGTATTCCATGGTGTATATGTGCCACATTTTCCTTGTCCGGTCTATCATTAATGGGCATTTGGGTTGCTTCCACATCTTTGCTATTGTAAACAGTGCCTCAATGAACATATGTGTGCATGTCTCTTTATAATAGAATGATTTATAATCCTTTGGGTATATACCCAGTAATGGGATTGCTGGGTCAAATGGAATTTCTATTTCTAGGTCCTTGAGGAAGCGCCACACTGTCTTCCACAACAGTTGAACTAGTTTACACTCCCACCAACAGTGTAAAAGTGTTCTTATTTCTCCACATCCTCTCCAGCATCTGCTGTCTGCAGACTTTTTCATGATTGCCATTCTAACTGGAGTGAGATGGTATCTCAATGTGGTTTTGATTTGCATTTCTCTAACAACCAGTGATAATGAGCATTTTTTCATGTTTGTTGGCCTCGTATATGTCTTCTTTTGTAAAGTGTCTGTTCATATCCTTTGCCCACTTTTGGATGGGTTTGTTTGTTTTTTTCTTGTAAATCTGTTTTAGTTCTTTGTAGATTCTGGATATTAGCCCTTTGTCAGGTGGGTAGATTGCAAATATTTTTCCTATTTTGTTGGTTGCCAGTCTACTCTAATGATTGTTTCTTTTGCTGTACAGAAGCTCTGGAGTTTAATTAGGTCCCATTTGTCTATTTTGGCTTTTGTTGCCAATGCTTTTGGTGTTTCAGTCATGAAGTCCTTGCCTATGCCAATTTCCTGAGTGGTTTTGCTTAGGTTTTCTTCTAGGGTTTTTATGGTGTTAGGCCTTATGTTTAAGTCTTTAATCCATCTGGAGTTAATTTTAGTGTAAGGTGTCAGGAAGGGGTCTGGTTTCTGTTTTCTGCACATGGCTAGCCAGTTTTCCCAACACCATTTATTAAACAGGGAACCCTTTCCCCATTGCTTGTTTTTGTCAGGTTTGTCAAAGATCAGATGGTTGTAGATGTGTGTCATTGCCTCTGAGGCCTCTGTTCTGTTCCATTGGTCTATATTTGTTTTAGTATCAATATCATACTGTTTTGATTACTGTAGCCATGTAGTATAGTTTGAAGTCATGTAGCCTGATGCCTCTGGCTTTGTGCTTTTTGCTTAGGATTGTCTTGTCTATATGGGTTCTCTTTTGGTTCCATATGAAGTTTAAGGTGGTTTTTTTCAGTTCTGTGAAGAAGTTCGTTGGTAGCTTGATGGAGATTGCATTGAATCTATAAATTACTTTGGACATTATGGCCATTTACATGATATTGATTCTTCCTAACCATGAGCATGGAATGTTTTTCCATCTGTTTGTGTCCTCTTTTACTTGAGCAGTGGTTTGTAGTTCTCCTTGAAGAGGTCCTTTACATCCTTTGTTAGTTGTATTCCTAGGTATTTTATTCTCTTTGTGGCAAGTTTGAATGGGAGTTCACTAATAATTTGGCTCTCTGTTAGTCTTTTATTGGTGTATAGAAATACTTGTGATTTCTGCACATTTATTTTGCATTCTGAGATTTTCCTGAAGTTGCTTATCAGTTTAAGGAGATTTTGGGCTGATATGATACAGTCTTCTAAATATACAATCTTGTCATCTGTAAATAGAGACAATTTGACTTCCTCCTTTCCTAATTGAATATGCCGAATTTCTCTGGCTAGAACTTACAATACTATATTGAATAGGAGTGGTGAGACAGCACACCCTTGTCTAGTGCTGTGTTTCAAAGAAAATGCTTCCAGCTTTTGCCCATTCAGTATGATATTGGTTGTGGGTTTGTTGTAAATAGCTTTTATTATTTTGAGATATGTTCCTTCAATATCTAGTTTACTGAGAGTTTTTAGCATAAAGGGATGTTGAATTTTGTTGAAGGCCTTCTCTGCAGCTATTGAGCTAATCATGTGTTTTTTGTCTTTGGTTCTATTTATGTGGTGGATTATGTTTTATGGACTTGCACATGTTGAACCAGCCTTGCATCCCTGAGATGAAGCCTACTTGATCGTGATGGATAAGCTTTTTGATGTGCTGTTGCAATCAGCTCGCCTGTATTTTATTGAAGATTTTTACATCTATGTTCATCATGGATATTGGCCTGTAGTTTTCGTTTTTGTTGAGTCTATAACTTATTTATAAATTCCTGATATGCTGCTGCCTTTTTTCAAAGATGCCCCACCCCACGCGGAGATAGTCTAGCCACTGTCTGCCAGCAGAGGTGTTGCTGAGCTGCCGCAGGCTCTGCCCAGCTGCTGTGTGAACTGCCTTGGTATTGGCGGTGGACACGCTTCCCCCATCTGAGCTGCACCATCTCAGGTCCAGCTGCACTTTCTGTGGAACTCTTAATCCAGAGCATTTCAGATTGCTTGTTTTGTGGGGGTGGTACCCACCAAGCCAGATCACCTGGTCTGGTCTCAGTCCCCTCCCTTTCATTTGAATGGGTGGCTTTGTCTCCCAGTCATTCCAGGCACCAGTTGAAACGGCTGGCCAGATTTGCGTGCGTTTCTGTGCACCTACCTGTGGCACTGGCTGAAACAGCTGTGCTGAAAACTTGTGGCGCTTTTCGGCCTGGGAATCACCTGGTCTGTGGGCAGTGAAAACTTGTTTGGAAATGTGGTGGTCACTCACCCTCTGCGTTGTTCTTTCTGGGAACTACACTCCAGAGCTGTTACTATTCAGCCATCTTGGATCCTCCTCCAGATATACACTGTTTTGAAATATCTGACACATATCTTGGGTAGAGATAGTTATATGTTTTGGTAATAAATATCATTTTCCAGTATTACTATTTGCATTAAATGTTTGCATCCACTGTTTTGATATTTGATATTGCTGATAAAATATAATCTTAATATTTTTTGCCGCAATTTTATGCTCTGAAGTTTTGTAGAATAAATTGCAATCCATCTTCCTCTGTCTCCCATTTTGTTGTCTTTTATTTTTTGAGTGATCTCTGTATAGTTACTTGTTATGGTTGTTTGTGTTGTAACCGAGTGAGTCAGAAGGAAAGTGCCACACTCTGAGTTCCAAATTAAGAGTCCTTTATTTGCCAGCAACTGAGAGACGGTTAATGCTCAAAATTCTCTTGGCCCTGAGGAAGGGGCTTGATTTCCCTTTATACCTTGATTTAGGTAGGGGAGGGTGTACCTGGCTGAAGCAGAATTTTACAGAAGCAGAACAAGCAAGTTAGATAAGGAAGCTGATAACCTGGGGGCAGGAGGTTCCCAGGATTGTTGGCTGCTAAGGGTATATCCATACAATCATGTGGGGTGGGGGGTAACAAGAGGAACTTTCCATATCATCAATCACCAGGGAGGGTATTCACAATAGAAGGTAGACTTGCCAAGCAGAATATGGTTACAATGGTTACAGGTACTGTCAACAGTGTGAACCATTCTTAAGGGTTCAAAGCTTTGAGTGCAGCGTGACCCAGTAATGTACCTGAAGGGGCCAAGGCAGGGAGGGAGAAGCTAAGTTGGAGCATGTCAGGTGCACAGATAAGATGGAGTCAGTTAGGCTAGCATAAGCTAGGTTATTACATTTGAATGCTTAAATAAGTATCAATACATGCTCAAAAATGTCTTTCAATCAACTTCAGTTTAAAATCTCATTTAAAACTATTGACATCAGGATTTGCCAGAGCCTTCTATACAGGGCTACATTTTTCTTTGTCACGTGTTAAATTAATTGTATTCTTCTTTGCTATCTTCTAAGTTATTTGTACGTCTGGTCAGTGTTTCCTTGTATCATTATTAAAACAGTTCTTCTAGGCTTCTTATGAAACCATGGATATTCTCTAACCCCAAACAAAACTTTGATACATCAGGCTGTGTATTTTGTATCATATTTTCACAACAGCCTGTTATTTTGGGTCCTTCAGTTAGCTTGTTTGAGGTATTTCCCTTAGAGTCATCATAATGAAAGTCAGGCCATCCTGTTCATTTTATTATAGAATCCCTGTTAAGGGAAAAAGACAAAAAGCACTGGTGGAAATTTTAGAAATTATTTTTAGTGAATCATAAAATAGTTTTCTATGCAGTTAAAGGTAGAGAACATTGAACAATGTGAATGAACTTAAATGTTCTGTTTAAAAACAGAAACTTTTCATAATTTTTAATTTGCTTTCTTAAAATAAATATGTTGCATAATTGACATTGCTTTAAGTTTGATGAGACATTTGTTAAGCACCCACTCTGAATCTCCATGGTCTATTTTTGGTCCAGAGGTCACATGATTAGCACTTTATAAGATTTGCCTCTGATTTCATAAATGTCACTTTGGAGAATCTTATTATATTTAGGTAATGTTTAATAAGTATTACCCATAAATAAATACATATTCAGCTTATATAGCTAAAGCACAAAAGACTACATTACTTCACTTGTGATATATTACACTTCCATGATTCCTAGCCTTGAGAAAATTGTCACTATAGACATATAGTTGTATACCTGGAAGATCATTTCATCACTGAGGTTCTCTAGCCATGTGGTTATCCTTCTAGGTATACTTAAAAAAGAAGGCTTTATTGATTGTCTGGAACCTAAATGCCTAATATTTAGTAAATGAGCTCAATAGCTTATTTTTTAACATTCTTTAATTTTGGTTTGTTCTTCTCAATGTGACCGTTCACATCCATCTTTTCCTCTTCTTTATCTATTTCCTATTGAGTTCTTCCAATACGTAGTGACTTCTAGGACCTTATGCTGTCTTCTCTTTCATTCCCAATTCTAACAGTCTATTTTTTTTCTGAAGGAAATGCTACATTCTCATCACATTTAGACCACAGTCATCAACATTTTGTTCAAAAGTGCTGCAAATGAAAACAAAACATATTTTTCCCAGTTTTACATTCAAGTGCTTAGCACAACAATTTTATGTGGAAAGGAGCTTAATAAAATACTTTCATATGGATTATTTTCATTGATTTTCAGTTATGTGTGATGATGATGTTATTTTTACTTTGTAGAGGAGTAAATGAATGCTTACAGAATTTATGTTACTTGATCAAAAATCACTGAACTAATATTCATTGAACGAACATTAGTTCATTAGTATAAATCTAACCCAAAGCTTTATACTACATCAGGCCAATATTCTGACCAGAAATTATTCTTGGGACATTCTTATTTTCAATATTTAGAAATAGTATCTTTGAATTCTCCTGAGTCTGTGATTTTAGCTATGAGCATTCTGAGAATGTGTTACCATGTATAAACATTTATTATCCAAGCCAGAGATTAATGGAATGTTATCCCACCTAAGTCCAAAGACTGTCTATTAAGCGACTTCTCTATTTGGTGTTGTAAGGTGCTAAATATAAGTAAAATACTGAACTCATACATAGAGTTCAAAAGTGGAGAGAATGGAGACAGCATCCATAAATGTGGAGAATACCGGCTCAATATGTGATTTCTGGTTTAATGAATGAAAAACATAAGAAGTGCTTTAGTAACAATTGTAGGTGCCATTTATTTAACACATCCCATGTTTAAACAGGGAACTGTGTGTGTGCATACACATGCACACACACAAACATATGTATATTTTTAAAACCAGACTTTATAAAATCATGTGAGTTAGATATTTATTCCATAATGGCCAAGTACCTTAAAAATAAAAACAATGAAGATATTTGTCTAGAATTGCAAATTACTAACAGAATAAAAAATGGAAAAGCACTTTTGTTTGTTTCCACAGCCTACTATCTTTTAATGCCTCAATAAGAGGAGAGAGTACCATTGGCTAACAAGTTCAGAAAAATCTTCTTGAAATAAATAATACATGTGTGGAGTTTTTAAACATTAGTAAGATTTGAATATGTGAAGAGATGGGAAAGAGGTTATTAAGATCTGGAGCAATCAGCAGCACAAAATACCTTCCCCAAATAGAAATCTCTATAAAATATTTAAAGTGTAGTGGGAATATCAACTTTGTTGGAATTATGACACATTACAAGGCAGGTACAGATGGAGAAGCCAACATACTATTCAGAGAGTCTAATATTTAGATTTCCAGGTGAAAAACCAATAGGATGTATTATGAGAACAGTGAAATTTTTCAGAATAAAAATATCTTAACAAAATCTGTGGTTAAGAAGATTAATGTGATGTTGATATTCTCTATTGATGAGAGGAAACGTAATAGAAATAAGGTATGTTTTTCATTGTTATTTGACATAATTAATTCATGCCTTAAATATAAAAGGAGGGCCTCAAGAAAAAGAAACTGGAAGAAGTTTAAGACATGTTCTGCAGAGAAAGAATACAGCATTAAAAAGAACAAAATTTTCAATATACACAGCTGCAAAAACATATGTGATCCATTTAATTCTACTTTTTCTAAATACTAACTGTAAGGAATCATATTAAGTATTATTTTAATCCTGTCCAAAAGATAGGTGAAAAGGAGAAATTACACTTTAGACAGAAGAATAATTTGATATTAGACTGTAAAGTATTATTATGAATCATTTATTTTGAAGGTTTGTCTAAAGTAGGAGAAGTCAATACTTAAAAATTTTGAGAATGGTTTTATTCAGGGTCAATATACAGTGTTTAAAGAACTGATGGCCATGTCTCACATTTTGCAGAGTGCATTCTTTCAGAACAAGAAAGAGAAACCAGTGAGAAAGATGAATAAAGAGTAAAGAAAAATAAGAGTGTTGTATTTTCATACAGCAAAGACAGTTTATGAACTGTGGAAAATATAATACCAAAAAATCATTTTAAGGACTTTGGAAATGAAAGACTTGTATAATATGTGCAATTTAAAACTTTTCTTTTGGTTTGAATGGATTTTGTTGTGGTTTTTGTTTGCTTCTCAAGTATATATTTTCCATTTATAAACTGTAGTCTTCAGAAGAAAGCTCAGATTCCTCTTTAGGATTTCTTCCAAAAATTTTCTATCGTGTTCGTATTTTAAAAAATGAATGCTTTAATGTTTAAGAAAAAAATAATAAGCAAAGAAAACGTTTCTTTCCCAAAAAGCTAAATTTTCTAAAAGAGTTTGTTGTGAAAATTCAATCTCTTTTATTTTGTTTAATACAAGAGATAGCAAAAAAAAAAAAAAATTGTACACATTGTCTAATCTCCGGAATGACACAGTAAAAATTATGATACCTTTGATAAACTGCATAGCTCTCATTAATTTTGATAATTCATGTTGGCTATTAGAACAAACTTATTTAAAGCATTTAAAGTACTCTTACCTAGACATGGCTTCTAATTTTAAGTTGCTATAATTTTAGTATAAAATGTCTTACATTATGCTGAGGATAGATCTCAGGTTTACTAAGTAGCAGATGATAATCACAAAATTGATTTGAGCCCCATCTTTTCTTAAGAAATTTAAAGATTGTGGTTCTAAAACATAAACTAATCTTTATAACATCACAGATGTAGTGCTGAATTTTTTAATTTGACATCCATCAAAATATTTCTAAGGCCAAATTGTCTTCCTGGAAATTGGCATGCACATTGTTTTACATACTTTTATTGTACTTGACTCCAGTTCTCTTAAAATTATGAAGAATGCTGCTTTAATCCTAGCAGTAGAAATCCTAAAATGGTCCCATTCTACTGACAGTTGTTGCTTAAGAAATTTCTTATTTTTAGGCTTCACATTTGCTTTAGATTTCATGTTTTATTTAATAACAGTTTTAGCTTTGGTTTCAAGAATCTCTTTTTAGAATTGTTTAAAAACCTGAGAGGTCAAACCAAAAATTTACGTCTTCAGGAATAGAATCAAATGGACTTAGGATATAGGCATGCCTCAGTAATGGCAAAGTTGCAGAAACATGGCAATGCTGAATTACCATGCAGTCTAAAATTAGAATATGATTGGCTTAAAACGAAGACACCTTGGTTTAGCAACGTAGTATAATCCTTACAACACAAGTAGTGTTTAGTGGAACTCTGTGTCTTTATTTAGCAGAACTACCCCTCTATCTTATATCACTAGTGTGTGAATCAGGTTTGTATTCAAGAGTTGAGGACAGAAGAATCGTTTCTGTTCTTAGATCAGAAAAAAAATGGAAACATAACCAATATAATTTGATGAAAGTCAAAGTTGGAGTGAGCTTAAGAACAAAAACATGCTTACAGATCACTTCAGATACCACTTCCTACAAATTCAGAGATTACTACAATTGGAAAACTGAAGTAACTACAGAGAAATGTATCTGTAATTCTGAAACTGGCAATAGGTGTGTGTGGTGTGTGGAGAGTTGTGATACACCTGATAGTTTTCTCTAGGAAAATTAAGAGGTAAGAAAAATACCCACTTCCTTCTCCAATAGAAGAGCAGACCAATAGAAGAATGGATTTATGAAAAGGTGTCATAACTGAATATGGAATTCCTTGTATATGACAAATATGGCTAGTTTAAGCCAGAATAGCTAGGGAACAATGTGTAGCAAATGAGCAGTACAGTTATAAAGACCAGAAAGAAAAGTAGTTGTTGACAGAATGGACCTTAATACCATGCAACCAATAATATAGTCCACTTTGAAGGTCAAAATTGGGATCAGTATTCTCACTGTTGCCTACGGTTTTATTAATACTATAATAAATAAGTGTGTGGAACATTAGAGGATTAGGAGAAATGCAACATGCATTTTTTGTTTGTTTGTTTGTTTGTCTACATTTTTACTGGCTAGTGAGTTCTATGATTACTGAATTAACCTTATTCACCTTCATATGCCAAGGTATAGAAGAGCGTGTGCTATAATATAGGTGCTAATTAAATCTTTGGCAGTGAATGAATCACTTTTTGGGATTGGAGCACATAAAAAGACATAAAATCTTTAAGGTATATTTAATAGGCATGTCACAAAATGGAGAAAATGATAAAAACTGATTTCACTGTAAGATAATGTGATACAGACATTTGCAGAAGATGAGAGAAGAAAATTTAGTGATTCTTAATCTTTTAGAAGCATGAATATTTTTGGGAGACTCAAAGAAATGAGCATATATGCCCAAACACAAACACCCCTGCCACTCTCCACACACACCCTTTTGCTTTTGACATAGAAGAATGAAGAACTAAAGCCCTCACCTGATCCCATTGATGTTTTGTGTGTTTTTTTTTTTTTAAAAAGGATTTATCCAGCCTGTCTTGAATAGTCCTACTTTACTCTTGTATTCCAGTGTAACCAAGAATTGTCCTCACTTTTGCTCTTTAAAGTATCACCCTGTTAAGAGGTAGATTATATTCAGTCTATTAATACATTTTAGTGTGTATCTATGTATGTGCTGTAAACCTATTTGTACCCATGTACTCAGTGTGCATGGTTGTTACCAGTCAAGCAATGTTCAACCACAGGAGTTATATATTAACATAATTATTGCAAAAAATTGGCTTATATAATTATGAAGACTTGGCTGGTCAAGTTCAAAATTCACAGGGAAGGTCAAGAAGAAAGCCAGGCTGAAAGCCTTCTGGTCATGACTGAAACTACTGTAAACAGGTAGAATTTCTTCTTTAGAAAAATCTCAGCTCTGCTCTTAAAGCATTTCAGAAACTGATTAAATTAAGCCTATCCAGATTACCTGGAAAATATCTTTTACTCAAAGTCGATTGGTTGTGTACTTTAATTACATCCATGAATTTCCTTCAGGGCAACACCTAGACTTGTATTTGATTGAATAACTGAGAACTGTAGCCTTGCAAAGTTCACACATAGATAAGCCATCAAAGTGGTGTATTTGGGATGTGGGTTTAGGCATCAATATTATTTTATGTTTATGTGGTACCATACCTCTCTTCCCCAGTATTGTGAGCATCTAATGTCCAGGATTGAAATTTTGAATACTTAGTTACTAAACTATTGCAAATTTTTAAAAAATATTATCAGAATTATGTTGAATACTAATGAGAATCATTGAAGTAGTGAATCATCTGTTTTATATAAGCAAGGCAATTATCCAAACACATTCACCTGTATATGTTGTTACTTTGATTTTCAATATAAGCATCTCCTATTTTTGCAATATCCTGGGAAAACTGTTTTTTTTCTCTGAAATGTTTAACATGTATGTGTAGCACACACACATATATAAAATGTATACATGCATATATATATTATATATATGTGGCAATCAATTAGATAATGCTATTAATATACATTTTATTCTGTCCTATGTGTTCAGCCAATGAAAGCTAGTGAATAAAGCTGTTCTGTACACTCATGGTCAAGAATTTTCTTGCACCATACCACTATCACTCAGACAATAAGCACTAAATTGAGCTATCAAAAACTGAGGAGGCTATGAAGTCTCCATGGTTCACTTAACTGTGCCTTTACTTTCATCCATAGCTTCTACTTCGTTTAAAACATTCACACTATAATGCTGAAACAAAAAGTGTGTAAGTCATAGCATAATAGAATGCTTGATACACCCAAAAAATGAACTCTACGGTGGTTTAAAAAGGTTCAAGGGATACATAGCACACAGAGAGATAGATAATTTCCAAACTAAATTGGAAATTAAAGATTTATATAAGTCCCTGTACATGTTAGGCATTTAAGAAATATCACTTTTCCTGAGAATGTTTTTCAACAATTACAGAAAAGGTAGCTGGAAGCAATTATTGTCTAAGCCATGTTATTACTTCAGGGGATTCAAATAAATAAGAAGAGTGATCACAAATATGTGAGTCAAGAACTTAGAACTGATTCATTAAGGGTGTCTGTGGTAAACATATGTTACAACTCCTCTGCTTCTAGGCAAAATATGACATGAAATTATTGAGACATTTTAAAAATGTGGGCATTGTTCTCTCTGCACTTGATGCTAAATTTTGGATGAATATAAAACACTATAAGAAAGTGGTTTATATCCTTACATAAAATTAAAAACAAATTAGAATCTCAAGGAACACTCACCTGAGAAATTTGCATAATCATAACTGTTAAGTAACAGCACAGCAAAGACAAAAACAAATGTGTTGTCATCATTAGAACATATAGTGGAAAGAAAGGGTATATATAAGAAGTAGAAGAGTAACTTCATGAAAGAGGATGAGTTGAATCTCATCATGAAAAAGGGGTAGAGTTTGATGAAACAAAGAGAAGTTGAAGCCTTCTGGTTGGAGGGAGACATATTGTGCAGGCAATGGTGTGCCTAGCAGACCTTTGAACTATGAGAGCAGCCTAGTTGCCATGGACAATTGTGTACATAATTAGTAGGTGATGAGGTTGGAAAAGCAGCCTGTGACCAAACTGTGAAGGAAACTAAGGACCGGGAAACAAAGTCAGGAATTTATGCTTATAGGTAATGATTCCTGAGAGAGTTATCAGCACAGTGAGTGGTGACAAAAATAATTTAATACGAGAATTTGAGAGAACACATTAGCTTAATAAATGTATCAAATGTATCACTTACCATAATGAATAGAATAAAATGATTTATTTTAGTGCTAATTGTAACACATGAGGCCAGTGTCCTAATGAAATGATTTGGTTTAATGAATTAACTGTAAACCTACTGGGCAAGATATCCAATGGTATGTCAGGTGCCAGGCTTAGCATACTGTCACTACTCAAAAAGTGAAATGTAATAATAGTACTTGTCAAGACTACGAAGTAATAAATGTCCTTAAACCCAGGAGAAAGGAGATGGCTTTGCTTTCATTTACCTGGGGACATACAGTCCCAGTTTTCTCAGGAAAACCTAAAACCTTGTTGCTAAATTTACATAGAAATGAATTGAATAAATTATTTAAAGCCTGATTCAGGCATCCCATCATAAAGGACAGGAAATCTTACCTATATTGATTGTTTTTCAAAAAGTGTATGGGAAAACGTCCCTTTTCTAATCATTGAATTAAATGGAATTTGCTAGGATTAGTTTAATCAGTACCTTGTAATCAAATCAGGCATGAAATCAAGTTTTGATTATATATTGTTCTCCCTGTTACTATCGAATTGCTAAATCATTGGAAACACCCCTAAGTATGGGGGAGGAAGGCAAAGGAGCAGGGAAGCAAATATTTTATTTAGTAAAACAAAGAAATACAACTAGATTGAACCAAATTTGTTAAGCTCTTCAGCCTTCTTTTTTGAGCTATCCTGGAATACCTTGGAGTTCCAGTGTCATTCTTGTAATACATCTTAAGCTACGCTGAAGAGTTGCACCAAGTAGACGATAAAACTACTTGTTTTACATCAAATTTTGTCAAACAATGATTAAACACATAGAAGATGCCAGATGTAGGTGATGGGGAGGAAGGCAGCAAATCACACTGCCACGTGTGTTCCTATGCAACAATTTTGCATGTTCTTCACATGTACCCCAAAACCTAAAATACAATAAAATAAATAAATGGGAAAAAAAAAATAGAGAAAATTTTTAGTTTTCTGTGACTATTCTTAATTTTCAATTAAATGTGATTTTATAAATAAAAAGTTAATTGGATTATAAAATTTTCAGTTTGTTATGAGGTAAAAACATGTTTAGGGCCAACCACCACACCAATCCATTTACTTACTTACATTTTCACATGAAATTCTGACAGCCCCATGAGGATGCTATATTCCATTTTACAGAAAAGAACTATGAGATTAACATCCTTTGTTACACAACTACTAAATAGTAAATGTGAAATCATGATGTGCTTGCTTACAAAGGCCTGCTTCTCATATCGTTATAAAATAAGCCATTTTTCCAATACAAAATTTATGTACTTTTTTTCTGTTCAGAATGCAAGCCAGATACCAGAAATAGGAAAACGTACCATCTCAGGCTTCCAGAGCTCTAATAAATAAATCATTTCTACATGGAAATTAGACAAGGATTTTGATTGGTACATCAAGTAATTCATTTTTAAAAGTTTGTTGATTAACTATTGTGTTTCAGCATCAATTCAACAATAGAAAATATAATTACTTTGCATAACCAATTATAGTTTATTAAAGGATGCATGGTGTTATAAATGAGAAAATGCATTTATTATGAATTTATTTTACTTCATATAAAACTAGTACTATTAAAGGGTAAATGATTGTCACACCATTGTTCATTTGTGTATTGTTCATAGCAGAATTTTGCTTTGGAAGGTAGTTACATGCAGAGTACTAACTTGAATATTTTTTTATGCAGAAAGAAAACTTATACACAGTTCTGAACCCTCAAAAATCATATTTCTACTGGGCATTTATTATATGTGGAAATACATAGTAATTAAAAATGTATAAGTTGTTTACAGAAGACTTTGGTTGAGGAATGTGACTGGAATAATTTAATGAGAAATGCACAGAAACAATCAATGGACACGCAGCCATATTAGAGAAAATGATGGCCAAATGAATAACTCCAATAAAGCATTTGAGCTGAAAAGCAACCATTTTAAAAAGAAAACGATATTGGCTGCAAGTGGGAAGAGCAATGTTCGGCCTATAATTTCTTCTGGTTTTCAGTAACACATATTACTAGATTTTTGAAAGAAAATTTTGAAAGAATTTTCAAACCCTAGAATTGTATATTCAATTAAGCCATCAGTCATGAAAAATGAGTAAGTTCTAGAGGTCTTCTGTACAACATATAAATATACATGTAGATATACAAACTATAGCTAAGCCTACAATATTGTATTGTACACTTAAAAATTCATGTTAAATGTTCTTACCACAATAAAACCAAGAAAATAAGTAATAATACAAACATTTTAAAGTTTATCTTCATTAATCTAACATTATTATTGCCCTGTAACCATGTGCTAAGCCCCGAACTAGGTGCAGGGTATTCCAAGATGATCACGATTCAATTGTTTTCCACAAATAACTCAGCAAAAATAACACAACAGCAAATAACAATTATACAACATGACAAGGGCTAAAATAGAGGCGTAATTAAAATTTAAATAAGATACAGGTGCAGAAATAATGGATTCTGCCGAGTGAGAGAACTGGGAGGAAGATGATCTCAGGAATTTATAAAAAAGATGTCACCTATAAAAATGAGTAGATATTTGTTCACTGGAAAAATAGGGGAGTGGGTAGAGAAGGAAGGAGAATAGAAGAGGGACTAGCAGGTGTAAGAAATACCATCAAGAAATGCAAAAATGAATTAAATGCTTCGAATCTGGGAATTCGTGATTTGGCTAAAGAATTGGGTACATGGTTGAGAGAGATAAAGTAGGAATGTAATCTTGAGACTGGTTCTGATGGACCTTATATGCTGTGCTAACTAATTGTATTATTTATTCTGAAATAGCTAGTGTAAAATAAAACTTGAAGAATGTGTAAAAGGTTATTTGTAAATACTGTATTTAACCTAAATCAGTGTTAGTTTTATTTTTCAAAATCTTTAATCCTCATGCACTCTCTATGAAAGCATGTTACAGGTTTTACCCTTTTTCTTTTCAACTACAGCCTTTTTTTTTTTTTNTTTTGAGACACAGTCTTGCTCTGTTGCCCAGGCTGGGATACAGTGTTGTCATAACTGCAGCTTCAACCTCTGGCATTCCAGCAATCCTCCCACCTTAGCATCCTGAGTAGCTGGAATTATGAGTGCATGCCACCATGCTCACTGGCTATTTTTAAAAAATTTTTTTGTAAAGATGGAATCGCACTATGTCATCAAGTTTAGTCTTGAGCTCCTGGGCTCAAGCAACCCTCCTGCTTCAGCTACCCAAAGTGCTGGGATTACAGGCATGAGCGGCCACATCTAGGCTATTAAACCACAAACACTTATTTAACTTCTAAAGATTTTTTGTTCAATTATGGTGCCTATATTATGTTTTTTGCAGGATGACAAAAGTTATTTGCAGTATGTTTTATGTTTTAACTTAGAGGTAAAAATTTAAAAGTCCACAATTATGATCACCAGGAAAATTTGTGTCAGAGAAGTAATAATCTTAGACTTGATATCAATTCTCTGCAACTTATGACAGATTAAGTAAATGATCTTTTTCAAAAACAGCACATGTATATTCATTGTGATGCCTGTTATAGAGCTACTCACTGTCTGTCACCTACCTACCAGGCCTTCGGTTTCAAATAATACCAGTAGTTGTAAAAATATATAAATAATAAAAAAATGTATTACTCTTTCAAATATATTTTAACAGCACACTAGTATTATAATACATAGATAATTTAAAAAGTACTCTTTTAAATATATTTTAAGAACATACTAGTATTATAATAGAAACATTGTACTAAAATGTTTGTTTTTAAATTTGTATAGTAGAGTTTATTTTCAATTTTCTTTTTTACTTTAAAAAATGGTGAGTAGCTTGAAATCCTATTGATCACTGCCCCTAAAAACTACATGTGTATCACTGATTTGGAAGTCTTTATTAACATCAAGAGATAAACTTCTGTTTCTTCTCTCCTCCAAGTACACTCCATATAAATGACAATGTACAATCTGCCAGCTAGGCACAGCTGCGTGCCATTATTTCAGTTAAATTCTTTCTGCTACATGAAGCTAGGATTGCTGGGTGCAACCCTTCTCTGTGTACAGAGATACTCTCTTGAAGCATAACATGACATCAAATTCAATGTCATTTTCAAGCAGATTAAGGTGTCTTCAGGGTGCCAATATTGATAAACAAGCCACTCTTGCAGAGATGATGGGTTTTCTATTTAAAAAATAAAAAGGAACCAGTGCACATATTTGGACACAGTGACACTCCCTCTCTATATTGAACTTTCAAAAGACTCCACAGGATCTCTTGCTTCATGGGATCTTCACTAGCAGGCCTATTTACCCCTATTGTGGCAAGCATATGCCTCCAATGCTCATGTACAATTTACGGCTTTGTCAGGCATCAATTGCAGCAAATGTCTGCTTTTCTGTATTTGATTGAACCTTGTGTTCATGCTTTTTCTCAAAGCCTTTAAGTCAGAGGTTCTTAAGAACTACTACAGAAAAGGGCAAGAGGAAAATGTGATGTACCTGTGGCTCACGTTCTGAAATGCTGTCTAGAACACCAACATATGGCTCACAGGATCAAAGGTCACTGGGTTTTCTATCCTTTGAACCTATTCCAAATATATCAGGAATGAAATATCTCTCTAAATTGGTCACTTAATATAAACACATTACTAGCTTTACTTTTCTTAGCTGACAGCTATTGAGATTTTTTACTATCTCAGCACCAGCTATGCACAAAGGTATGAGTACATGCACAAATCCTTGTTTTTATCCATCCTGTTTTAGTCCTCGATCCTTAGAAGACAAAATCTGAGACAAAGACTATTGCTAGTCTTCATTTGAAAGGTACAATCCCAGGGCAACAAGAATGAGGGGAAATGGAAGTAGAACAAAAAATGATGGAAAGCACTGCAAACTTACTTTAACAAGCTCACCAGCAGTTGCAAAAAGACACAGCAAATCATTCAACTGGTTGCCCACTCTATAACATTGGGCATATCTTCATAACATTGGAAAGCCGATGAGTGGGAGAAGAAAACAGCAATTTTATTTGTCCAACTGTCTCTAGATTTCTTTCTCATTATCAACATTTCCCCATCGGGAAAAAAATTCCATTTCATTTATATTATCTGTGTTCTGTTCCCTCTTTTGTTGCCCACAAGTCAGAACACATGCTTTATGGTGGGTGCCTTATTCAGTTGGAAAGTGATGGCAGAAGCACAAAGTAAGGTCATGTGGCATATTGTTCTGATTGTGTAAAGATAGCCAAGCAAGAGAACGCAGCCTGACTAGGCAAACATCTAGTACTCCCTGGGTAGCAAAATCACATGGACCTAAGCTTTGCTCAGTGGCAGCCAAGGCAGGTATGTGGCTGAAGGTCTGAGAAATTATGGCCCTGAGAGAATGGGAGGAAGCATATGAAATGTGTTCAATATTCAACAAACTTTATAGGGCATATTTACTACTTTGTTTCCCCTTGATCTTTTTGATTCTGCCCATTAGGAAGTAGGTACATGATTATGGATGAAGATTATAAAAATATATAAGCTTTTTATATTCAAAAATAAAATTAATACTTTATATCACCTTTTGAGTACCAGGGACTTGTTTCATGAAATACAATTTTTCACCAGACAGGGGTGGAGAGATGGCATTGGGATGATTCAAGTGAATTACATTTGCTGTAATAAAAATTTTATTGTTTTTTTTTTTTCTTTTGAGAAACTCCAAAGCCTTGTCTTTCAACACAGGGTGCTTGGTGTCCATGTATCAAACCAGTTTTGAAGGTTTCATGGCTTCGTTGGATAGCTGGTTGCCACATACTGTATAAGGCATTGAGAATGTGAATCACCTGTTGCAATGAACTCAAAATTTAAGTAGGACTCTTCGTATTTCCTTTAAATGCAGCTTTTTTTTGTTGGCAGTCTTAGTGTCTTCTGCTTTCTCATCATTGGGTCTTTCTTCCTTTTTGAAGAACCTCTCTACTGATGTTTGTTTTTTATTCATTTTGGCTAGGGTTAGCTTGTGGGCTTACCAAAACTGACTGAGACAAGTGAACAGTGCGGGAAAGAGGTGCGGATGAAAGTGGTAAATAAAATAATAGGCAGGCCATACGCAGACTAAAATTACTGTTGGATTCTGACTTAAAGTGTGCCACCAGATGCAGCTGTACATTGAAGTACATCAACTCAGTTGCCACTGTAAAGCCTGCCACCTAATGCAGCTTAATTACCACGTGCCACTCACCAAAAGGGTTTTTATATGAATCTGCAGGCAATTGATTTAGTATGGTCTCTGTGCAGTCAAACCTCTCTGCTAATGTTAGTCTGTATTTGCAGCTGCTCCCCAGCGCTATAGCATCACCACAGCTCCACCTCAGATCATCAGGCATTAGATTCTCATAAGAAGCAAACAAACTAGATCCCTTGTTTGCGCAATTCACAAGAGGGCTTATGCTCCTATGAGAATCTAATGCCACTGCTGATCTGACAGGAGGCAAAGCTCAGGCAGTAATGTGTGCCATGGGGAGTGGCTGTAAATACAGATGAAGATTCACTTGCTTGCTGGCCTGCCACTCACCTCCTGCTTTGCTGCCTGGTTCTTAACAGGCCACAGACCAGTGCTGGTTCATGACCCAGGGGCTGGGCACACCTGCTTTATATTCATTAGGCATCAGTTAATAAATAATAATAATACAATTATCCTATAATTTATATGGGTACCCAATAGGTCAAGGCCAGAAATAAAATAGTCAATGTTATTTGTTTAGAGGCTACTATCATCCAGAAATTGGTGTAATCCCTATGGATATAAAATTCACGAAGAGTAAAGCTTGAGAGATTCACAGTGTAATGGGAGATACATACAATTATATTAAAATAATATGATCTTTGTGATTACTAATAAAACTAACCTCAGAATATTATTGGGATAGGGAAGAGAAACAATCGAAAAAGGCTTGGAGGTAGCACAAGATTCTTTAAGGAGAATATAGTTAATCCAGTGTCAAAGACCAAGAAAGGATTTAGGCAGGTAGATAAAATAGACACACTCATTAAAAGAAATGACACCATATTGCTTAAACAATTAGAAAAATTAGAGTATAAGGTATATCATGGATCAGCAAAAAGTTTTATGAGAGGGAATGGTAAGAACCGAAGTTCGAGAATTAAAGAGGAGTCTTATGTGCTCAGTTTAAGAATTTGAGCTGAATCCTCAAGGCAGTAGATAGCATTGAAAAATAAGAAGATCAGTGACAATTTATACAGATTCTGAGTTTTAGAATATTACTCTGGTTCTAGAGGGACATCTATAGGAGGAATCCAGACTCTGGGCAGAGACTACTTAGATTGTGTTGTGTGGAAATAAATAAAAACCAGCCAATGAGAACAAGAAACAGTTGTTTATTCAGAGCTTGCTATCTATAGAAAGGGAATGAACACCATCACTGGTGTTTTGGCAGAAACTCAAAGGCAGGTACAGAGTGAGAAAACTTTATAGTGGAAAAAAGTAAAGCTCAGGTATGCCCTGATTGGAGGCTTTGGCATGGAGAAGCTACAAATGAGCTAAATGGAAATGGAGCATCCTGTGTGATGGGTCAGGGCTGCATATTTTGGCTTTTTCTGGTGGATCTTAAATTGCAACAGTAAAAAAAATTAGGGAAGCTGTCTGTTACTAATCAAGTCCTGGCTATTAGATCCAATTGTTATAAGGGCTATTGTTTAGTTCCTTGGCTTATTATTAGAGATAGGGGTCTAATTTTCTATAATTCTGATTCAGAGTAGGCTGACTTCTAAGACATTTATTGTAGGTAAGAGTTGGGTGTGGTATTTATTGTTGGGGGTTGGTTAGCTGGGTGGGTTGCTATAGGTTACAGATGGGAGTTATAGAGTTCTATATTTATACAAGTTCTGTCCATTGTCTATATGTACCTTGAGTCTATTAATTGGGATATTCCAGTCAATGCATAAGGGCTGAAATAAAGCAGTAACAGTGAGGATAGAATTAGACACTTCAGAAGAAGTAATGGGGTTTTGGTAATAAATTGCATGTAAGAGAAAATATACACAGATATATATTTGAAGCAGCATTACACTTGACATAGCAGTAATCAGAGCAAGAGAATATTCTGAGTGCTTGAGAGTAGTCTAGGAAAGACAATCTGATAGATTCAGTTTGGGTAAAATTGAGTTTCAGGTATCAGTGCTATCTAGGCATGTAAGAATGAGGTTGTAGGCACTGTTCCTCCACCTAAAATAGTGCCAGGCAAATAGAAACATCCTCAAAATATTTGTTAGCTGAATAAATTAAATATATTGATCTAGTACTCAGGAGAGAAATATACTGGGGCATTATTGATGTTACATATCACAGCCATGAATGAAATTGCATAGGTTAAACATCTAGAGTTAAAATGAAGGTAAGGAGGTCAATCCTTACCTCCCCCAGCAGGAAATTCTAATGGGTGAAAGGCGGAAAACTAGAGCAAACTGGAAAGAAGGTTTAATGATAAGTGGTAGCAAGATGGATAGTTCATGAAAATAAAAGGAAGGGAGCATTTGAAGGAAATCACTGATAACAAAAACTTCAGAAAAAAAATCTAAGAGGCCGGGCGCGGTGGCTCACGCCTGTAATCCCAGCACTTTGGGAGGCCGAGGCGGGTGGATCACATGGTCAAGAGATCGAGACCATCCTGGTCAACATGGTGAAACCC
>NW_016107448.1:3409226-3437573 GCF_001604975.1 Cebus imitator
GTGCTGGGATTACAGGCTTGAGCCACCGCGCCCGGCCTTATTTTTTTCTTAAGACTCATGTCAGATTAGGTGATAGGGAGGAAGGCAGCAAATCACACTGCCACGTGTGTACCTATGCAACAATCTTGCATGTTCTTCACATGTACCCCAAAACCTAAAATGCAATAAAATAAATGGGAAAAAAAAAGAATATATTGTGAAAAAAAAATTTAAACTTAAATGAAAAAAATATTACTTGATAACACAAATAGAAAATATTTATTTGTGATTTCCCTGTAGAAAGAAATGAAATCTCAAAATCTTGGTACTTGAGGAACTCAGGGGCAATGCTGACAAGCTCTGAGATAACCTGGGTATTTATCTCAGAACTTCACTCTGACTGTGGGAATGGTATGTATTTATTGTAGTTTTAGGTATTATAAATTTTTATGACTGTAAACTAGAATAACTATAAACCTATAAGTTGATGACAGCATATGAAAATGTTAAAATAATTGGCAACCGCTAAAGGTGACAATGCTATGTACTATTTTTCCTTTATTTAATAATATTTATTAAGTACTGTGTGCCAGGAAGTGAGAAAGCCACAGGAATTCAATTTTGCACTGAAAGAACGCATGATGCCTGATTTAGAGGGCTTACTACCCTGTGGAAGACATAAACACTAGTTAAACAATCACATAAATAATTAATACATTAAAATTAAAATGTGATAAGTACTGCAACTGAAAAGTAGAAGGTACATGAGAGCATTTAATAAGAATTGACCTTCTTAGGAAGGTGAGAAAAAGATTCCTTGGGGTGATTTTGAGGTCAGATCATAAGGAAATGTTAACTTGATGGAGATGAAGAGTGTGTGTGTTGGATGGAGGGTGATTGAAGAGTGTTTAGGGAGGCCAGTGGCAAATAAAATAGTCCAGTCGAGGGCAATATATGTTTAAAGATCTGAGTTAGATGGAGGAATTGGGAAACTGAAGAGTGACCTAAAACACAAAGGACAAGAGGAATGAAGTATGTGGCAGTCAGCCCATGCATGGAAGCCCACACCAATTCATTAACAGATCATGATCAAATTTGTATTTCAAAAATATTGCTCTGGATTTAGTGGAAAGAAAAGAAGACAAAAATGGAAGTGGGGAGACCCATTAGGAAGCTCTTGCTATAGCTGGTGTTTCATGATATAACTCCCATTAGATATTTAATTCAATAAATTACGTATAGAAAATTGTTGATTATTTGGAGGAGGAGTTCTTAACATTTTATGAATGTGTATATTAGAATCAATTATGATTTTATACAGTTCCTGTTCCCTTCCTGACTCTCTTAATTTTGATCTCTTAAAGCTGGAGTCAGTGCACTCTAAGGTTTTTCAAAAGAGATTCCAATATATTCCTCTGGTATGCTCACCATTGATAATCACTAGATGATTTCCAAAGCAACATTTCTCAAAGAAGGAATGCAGATGACTTACTTTCAAAAAAGATCATTCTCAGACCCAGTCCCAGACCTGTTAAATTGAAATCTTAGATTGGATTTACCTATTGTGATTATTATAGGTGTTAAAACTTGAGAATGCCAAATATTGAAGAAACAGTCAATGGCAAGTTCTTCTAAAGCGCTTCATAAATACTGCTCTTCTTAAAGAGTTGTCAGTGAATAATGTGACTCTCAGAAAGTTTGAGTTTATTTGGTATAGTGATTATCAGGAACACAGATACTATATGTTACTGATTGGAGAACATTCCATGTGCACCAGAAATCAAACAACTAGGCAGCAAAGTTGAAATCTTGACAAAAAATTTGAGAAGTATGAAAAAACTCTCACTAATATAGATGATAATCTCAATTCTAATATTATTTTATCCAAATACAATTTATTTTCATTATTACAACAAACTTATCAAAATATTTTTATTCATATTACTAAGAATTAGGGCTAGTATTCAAGCCTACTAAGTGTATAGACTAAGGGTTTTTAACTAAAAATAGAAAGAAATATTTAAATGGTTTCAAAGTATAAAAATATGCGCTTAAATACACTAACATGAAAACTATTTTTTCTCAAAATAAAAATAAAAAACAAAAGTCAAAGTTAGGGTATATTGTAAACATCTGTTGTTTTGGATCTCCAATACTCATTTACCTTTCTTAAGAGCAAACCGGTATTCTTTTAGGTATTATGACATTCAAATTATGACCAGCTTTTTGTTTTTGTTTTTGTTTTGTTTTGTTTTGTTTGAGGCAGAGTTCCACTGTGTCACCCACGCTGGAGTGCAATGGTGTGATCTTAGCTCACCGCAACCTCTGCCTCCTGGGTTTAAGCGACTCTTGTGCCTCAGCCTCCCAAGTAGCTGGAATTACAGGTGTACACTACCATGCCTGGATAATTTTTGTATTTTTAGTAGAGACTGGGTTTCTACTAAAACCAGGCTGATCTTAAACTCTTGCCCTAAAATGATCCACCAGTTTTGGCCTCCCAAAATGCTGGAATTACAGGCTGAGCCACCGTGCCTAGCCTTCAAAATTATTCTCACTTTTGATGGGATTGTTGAACAAAATTTTCTACTCTCTTATTACAAAAAATCCAAGAGCACGTAGAGATTTTCCCCATGAGATTTATGTTCTTATTGACAAGAAACACTCAGGCAATGGACTATCTCTAGTATAGAGAATGAGACTCCAAAATGAAGAGATGCAAGAAAAAAAATGAAGTTAATTTATTAAAGCAGCAGAGTCTGTGGTCAAGTTGTTTCTTTGACTTTCAGGGTCTGTCTCAACCCTTACTCTTTCAAACTTATTTCATCTACTCTATTCCAATAAATGTACTTTAAGGATAAATTCCAAATATGGTAAAGGGCTAGTATACTGGAATTTACTATGAGAATTAATTGTTTCAGTCAGGAGTTGACTTATAAGTTGAATGAATGATTGTCTTTACGTGTGTGGCATATAGAAGTATGTCTATATCTTTAAGTCTAGTAATATACCTACTCATGGTGTGTAAATATTAAAGCCGACCAACATGGGGAGAGGCAAAAGATATTTTCTTTAGAGAACCAGTATTTAAACTCTGTTCCTGCTTCTGCAAGTTCTATATAATATCAATGCTGTCAACGTTTTCGTATGATTTGTTGAGGACATATACTTAAAATATTTCAAACAAACTCAAAAAGTTGAATTATTCTTTAGTGTTGAGGCTCTGCAAGAAAAACAAGCATGTTAGTATACAGTAGTGAACTTCAACCAGGCAGAAACACTTAGAAGCAATTTTCTAATTTATTAATACTTTTATAAAAAATAATATTTTCTGCCCTTTTTCAACATTATTAACCCTTCCATTGTGAAAAGATATTAAACATGCCGTCATAATCATTAAATAAACTCACATATATACAGCCATTAATCCAGGAACACATGGTACGATAGGAACAGACTTTTAGAATAAATTAAATGTTCCATATTTTTTAATTATATAAGACATTTTATTGTTCATAGTCTTGAGTTGGCATCCTGGTTTGTGATCTTCAACTGACATCCCAGGTCCATGTGTATAGTTTCTTAGACTGTTTTAGCACAGGCAAGAATCACCACAGATATTTTTCCATTTCTTTTTTAAGCTTCCTTTGTAAAATGATTTATGTTTTTATACAAATAACTGTATTCATTCATTAATGACTCTTTTTAAAACACCATAGAGTTCATGTCACTTTTGTGTTTAAAATCATCCAGTGGCTTTCTGAGGGATTTATGATTAAATTCATAGACAAATGCCATGTATGCACTTTGATAACTATTACAATCCAGTCCTTAGCTAGTGTGGACTTTCTCAGGACTCCTTTCCATGTGTCTTTTTCCTTGGCTTATTACTCATTTGCTCATTACTTATCCTGTCTACCTGGTGTTCTGTCCATTACTCAAATTACTAATATGCTTCCCATTGCAAGTATACATTGTTTGCAGAACCTGGAACTCTTTTACTCCTATTTTCTCCTTGTCATTCTTTACTCACATTACTCCCAAGCTATTCATTCAACAAATGAATAGCATGAGGATAATATGAACACATACTAAATACCATGCACTAGAACTGCGGCAGTGAATACAAAAGGAAAAACAAACAAACAAACAAACAAACAAACAAACAAAAAACTCTAGACCTCTTAGAATTTGCAGTTTTGTATAATTGAAACAATACATTAGCTATATAGTTATTGCAATAGAATGCCAAGAAATGATAAGTGCAACACTAGAAAAAAAATTCAGGATAGAAAATAGAATGGAAAGCAGGTGCAATTTAAAATAGATTGTCTAGAGAAGGCCTTCTTAATGTGGTTACAGTTGAGCAGCAATCTGAATCACAGGAGAGTATGCAAATACCTGGAATAGAGTGGTCTAAGAAGGGAGAATAACCAACAAAAGCCCTGAAGAAAGAGACAGCATCATATTTTCAAAGGACAATGGGGAGAACAGTATAGCTGGAGCATGGTGAGGAAGGGAGAAAACCACAGGTAGTGTAGGCAAAAGGAAACGAGGGATCAGATTATGTAGATTCCATTGTCTATTTGCAACATTTTGTATTTTATTACAAATGTAATTAAAATGCACTGGATATTTTAGGTAATGATGCAATATGATCTGAATTGTTTCTCAGAAGAATAATTATGGCTGCTGAATAACAGAGTCTGGTGAATGTAGCAGTCAGCTCTTACCAGGTTACAAATAATGTTAAAATCTCAGTATAGTGGGGGGAGATTAATGCCAAGGGTGGTGAGATGGTAGGTAAAATGGTGATCATCATAAGACCATGAAATCACAGCTAATTAAGGATGCAAGTGATAATATGAGGGGAGTTAGTGTGATCGTCCCTGCTGGGGTCCAAGTTTTATAACAGGGTAATATTAAATGGAATGAGTTACAGAGAGTAGGTGTTAATCAAAGAGAGTAATGCATTTAGTTGAGGCCTGGATGCAGTTCTATTATTGGTATTGCCTCAGATATGGACATAGGGTAGGCAGGTGAGAAAAGATCAAGAATAAGGTCATTAGAGATGTGGAAGTCAAGGAATTAAAGACCAGAGTGCTGGGAGAATCAGAATGACTATTAAAGTCACCAAATTGTTTGAATTTTTTTTTAGAGATTATGTCTCCCTGTGTTGCCCAGACTGGTCTCGAACTCCTGGACTCAAGTGATCTTCCCACCTCGGCCTCCCAATGTGGTAGGATTGCAGGCGTAAATCACCAAGCCTGACCCTTTCTTCATGACTTTTACTAAAATTGATTAAAATAGAAAAATGGGGATTGAGATAAATTAATACACGGGCTTTCAGAAACATTAAATATTATTCTCCTTTCAAGGATATTTATTTCTGCAAGTAGAAATTTTGTGGATTTAGATGGAACTCGCTATTTGGTTGAAAGTAAAAATGTATAAATGGATTAAAAAATGATGACCTCCTGCGTTCTGGAACATTGGGAGACAACCAACAGAGAAAGGGAAGTCAGTAACAAAGGAAAGTTTAAGAAAGATAGAGGATAATTATTGAGCTATGCTTTAGGTAGCTTTTCTTAAAAGGAATAAAAAATATCGTGTGGAGATATTTTATAGATAATGGGAAGTAATTGAAAGTCTACAAGCCGATGTATTTCTCTAGGAAAAGTAATATGTAGCAACAATGTGAAAGACATAATATATTGAACAATTCAACAAAGCCAATGGGAAATAGTATTGAGTACACTGGCCTATGCTTAAATCACAGAATCGATAAAGATTTGTCTCTGTATGGTAAGGACTTCAGAAGATAAATTTCAGGATACTGATACTAAAGAATTATTTTTTTAAATCTATAGTTTACAGAAAGTAAAAAGGTTTTGCACGTAGAACAGAAAACATCCTTCTTTCAATACTAAAGATATATTTGATATATTTAGGATTATCATCATTAATAAGCATTTGTTATGTGCCTTTAGTTTTTGGTTTTCACGTGGTAATTTGGAGTTTGTAAATATAAACCCCAAAGATACAAGAGAGTAAGAATTATTTCAATTCCTTTTTCAGGCTAGGATTTTTTTCTTTTTTCTTTTGTATAATGTTATATTGTTATATAATTTATTTCTTCTTGCATAAAATGGTTTCATTCTGAAGCTTAAATACTGTATTCTGCTAGCAGGTAATCTTCCAGATGCAAAAGGTATTCAGAGATAAAAGAGAAGGAAGTAAACCATTTATAAGCATTCTGCAAACATTCCAGAGGTTATTTCAAAAGCACAATCAAATTACAAAGCAACATGTAATGAGTTAAAATACAGATCAAGATGACTTTGATATAAATTTATTTAAAGTATGTATTTGATATCAGCAGCCTTAAGAATGTTATTGCAATATCCTACTGGGCAAAAACTAAATTTCTGAACATTCAATCATTTGGCAGTTCAAAAGGATTTTGCAAATATATTATGGCCAATATTAAGGAAAACATGGGAAGCAACTAGTTTTTAAGTAGTAAGAAATAAGACAGTGAGATGGAAAATAAAAGATATTTTTGCCACTCATAGTCCATTTTTCCTCTTGCTCATGCATTCACATGTATATGCACACACGTATACATTCAAGTGCATAGAACAAATGAATTAAAATATAAAAAAAGAGAAGACAAAGTACGAGACAGATTACTATTAACATAGAAACACCATTCAGCATTTAACAACACTTTTTTTCTTTTCAAGTTAGGTAATACTCTATGTATTTTGAAAGAGTTTTCTGGTCAAGGGAAAAATATATTTTTAGTAGAATAAATTAAGCTCAATACCATTTACGAGCAATGACAATTAAATGTGAAAATAGGGAATATCAGCAGCTACTAGCCCAAGTAAAATTACTGCTCCTCGTTTTCTCTCTTAATTAGTTGCAAGAGAATATTGTTTATCTACCACAAAGTCTCTATGTACCACATCAATAGTTCATATTTGTAGATTTCATTGTGTTTGTGTTGAGAATATTTATATATGTTGCTGCTGTGCATCCAGTCTTGAACATAAATTATACTGTATACACATTCAGCTCTATGTTATTCTAATTTAACCAATTACAATAAGTGGAAACAATTTATTCATTCATTTTTATAGTTTTATTTGAACTCTGTACAGCTTATTCTTTTTACCTTTCTATGATCATACTTTATACGTCTTTGATGTGATAATTTTTAGGAAGGCATAATATATTGCTTTTGAATAGCAAAGTAATTTTTAAGTGATTATACATCACTTCAATAACATTAGATAGTTGGAAATAGTGACAGTGTAAATTCAGCCACTAATAATTAAAAAAAAATAATTACAATTTCCCTTATCAGCTATTTACTATGCTAAAAAAAAATCTACACCATCTATCAAAAGCGATTATATTTGTGTAAACAGACAGAGCAATGAAGCCCAGTGGCCCTATGAATACTGAATATAGTTGCCTGGGGTTTGGCATAACTTCTGTAAAAAAATGTTAACTCTAGGTCAGTGCTTCTTTTCATCAGTCATCCACTTACTCTAACAATGGTGCCTGTAAATGTGCTGACAATGTATTGTCATCTCAGAATATGCCCTAACAGGTTTAAACATAGGTGATTTTTCAACATGATTTACCATTCAAAGGAAAGAGTGAATGTATTCATTGACAGATCAGGAAGGCATGTCATGATTTATGATGCCTGTTTCCGGGAATGTCTTGAGATCCCAACTACCTAGGGATTTACCCTCCTAGACAATCTGCACAAATTCAGGCCTATCACCCTACAGTGTTTTTCAATCAGACTAGCCTCTGCATTGCTACACATTTTAAGACTATTATGGCAAATTTTTAGTGTGCCTATCTTCCAGTATCGCAGATTAAAATTAAAATGTATATATGTATCTTTTTCTTATCTGAAGACTAGAAAAGTATATACACAAATGCTATCAAATTTTAGAAATCTACTGGTTACCACATGTGAATAGATTAGTTAGAAAAACAATGTACTATCCAGTGTTCAACCAGAAAAGATTGATGTTTTGCTATTTGTGAATAGCATTGTATTATGCCTTACGAAGAATATTAAGAGTAATTGAAATTTAAACATCAGTGAGAAATACAGGGCAATACATGTTCAAATACAGGATATAAAATTTGCAAAATGACTGTAAAAGAAACTACGTATTTAAGCTCTAAGAGAGATAAAGTTCAGTGTTTGTTGAAAAGCAGTGCACTGACCAGATGGTTTTAAATAGATATTTTAAAGTTGGAAGGACAGTATGATAGGGTAGGGGTGAAGCACTGATTCCCATCTATAGCAAAGACTTACAAAAAAGCCAGGAACACATATTCAAAACAAATTAACAGGAAAACAATCATTTAGTGAGTCAGGAATGGAACTTCTGCACAGACAGTAATGAAAGATAAGTATAAGTAAATAAGGCAGGGTAATAAGAAACAGATGGCATACGCTTGAAAGAGATGCTAAAGAGTTCAAGTTTAAAAATCATGGCAAGAACGTGACACTTTTTATAAAGAAAAGAATAAATTTTACGAATTCCATCCAGTTTACAAAACAGACCTCCTGTTGTAGAATTTTCAGCTAGACCATCCTGTAGTTGACACCCATTGAACTTGCATGGTGGAGGCTGCAAAGTGCCCCCAAATGACAAACTACTACTCTTCCTTTTCTGATATGGTAGTTTTGGAATTCCAGGGATGTCAATGCTTAATTTTGGAAAGGATCATGTGATACAGATATGGCTAATTTCCTTGAAAAAGTGATAAATGAACAATGGATCAGTTCTTTAACATATTTTATTAATATAATTAAGGTTCATTGATTTGACTAATGATTTCCGATAACGTAATACTCTATATTTATGTCTAATTCCAGAAGTTTCATGGACTCTAGAGCATTGTTTGGCTGAATATCATATTGAGGGGAAGAAGTTGAGATTAGCATTTACATAGAGAAATATATTAATGTGATCTAAGCCTCTATGCAATTATGATTTCAGAAAATATTATCCTTTATTATAAATAGAAAAGGTTTTGTTGGTTTGTTTCTGTGTCTTCATATCTCTGCTCATCCACTTAAATAGACCTCCTATGACAATTTAATAGCCAACAATTCAATTTGATCTATAGTTTAAAAAAAGCAGTGACATTTCCATTTCTAACTGATTACAAATGCCCTCAGGATGGATCATGCTATTGCTTTGTTTCTTCGTGTTTAGCTTAATTCCTTTTACTATGGTAGAATTACACCCTCTACCTTAATCACTGTACCCCCTGTTCCTGAACGTGCTAAGACTATATGAAGTGCTTTCCTTTTACATACCTGTAAGACTTCCTATTTGCTTTCATTTATGTCTCCGCTTACTGTTACCTCTTTTGGAGATTTAGAATCCCTGAATCTAAGATGGTACACGATTCCATTCTTTCATCTTATGACTATTTATTTTTCTTTATACCATTGTATCATATTTGTTTATTTTTTGACTCCCTCACTGCAATGTAAGCTTCATGAAGGTCCAAAGCAAACACCTAGAAAGCCTTTAGTAAGAATAGGTTGAATGAATTTTTAAAATAAACAGCATCATGGCCATTATGATCCAATTTTTATCACTTAACTCTGCAATCTTCAAAATGTATAAACTATCTTTTATATTTCCATGTATACCCTACACATAACTTTAAAAACACCAACAAATACTGCTAGGAATTTTTACATCTCTTTTTGAAAATTAAAAGTTAGCTGGACCCCAAAAGTATTTTACGTTTATAAATAAATTTTATTCTGTTAGAAATAAAGTCATTTTACAAAACTGAATTCAAATTTACAGCTCACAGGAAATATTCCTGTGAGTCAGAGTTTCTCATGCTTAGTCCTGGATTACTTGCTGTTAATTTTACATCCTTTCCTGGGGTAATCTCAACAATGGCCACAATTCCAGTAACCATTTATAGCACATTGATCATGTATTTCATCTTCAGCCCAGACATCTCCTATAAGTTGTGGTTCCTTGGATACAAATGAGTATGTGGACTTGGTATTTACACATGAACCTTCCAAAGGTACCCAATGCACAACAGGTCTCAAAACAAATCCATGATCTTCCTAAACCCATCACTTTTTTTTCTTTCTTTGTTTTTAAGTCTTACCAAAGGGTAACAGTATTTGTAAAAAAGGAAAACACTTAGGAGCTTGGATTAATTGTCAGATCTATAACTTGCATTACAAAGTAATGTATTCTTTAATGTAGTTTAAACTTTGCATTTAGGGTCAGTATCCTTATGCCTTCATATCCATCCTTTATAATTTTATTCCCCTGGTTTCTGTTAGTCTTAAAATGTTCTTCTTGTTTGAAATTTTATTTTGTCTTAATATTTGAAGGGTATTTTGTCTTCATATAACATCTGAGGTTGATATTCATTTGCTCTTAGTGCATTGAAGATGTCATGCCGCTGTATTCTGACTTCTATGATTTATATTAAGAAATTCAGGAATTACTTTAATTGTAATTTTGTTAAAATTAACCATCTTTTGTCATTCTAGTTGCTTTTAGAATTTTGTTTTTGTCTTTTGTTTTCTAAATATTTAAATTTGTTTTGTCTAGATATTTCTCTTTACAAAGGTGAGGGGGTGATCAGACAGCCTTCTTAAATCTGGGGAATGTCATATTCATTATGCAAAATTTTGATTCATTTCTTGTTGAATGTGTGTCTCTTTTATTTTCTTTCTCATTTTCTTCTGAATTCCCAATTAGGTCTATGCTTAACATTAGAATTCAGCTATTTAGGTCTCTAATCAGTGTGTTTATATTTTCAATCTTTTTGGATTTTTGTGTTACATTTTTGGTAACTCCCTTCCATCATGTTTTCAGGGTACAGACTCTCTTCAGCTGTGCCTACTTCACTATTAAACACATTGATTAAATTTGTGCCTAAATATTATATTGCTAATTTCTAAGATTTTTTATGCATTTATGTTCTGTCTATAGTATCTGCCAATATTTAGTTCCTTGCCCTTTAATAATAATTTTAGTTCCTTATTACTTTCAACATGTTTAATATTATGTTTGATAATTTCAGCATCTGAAACCTTTGTGTATCTGAGCCTTTTTTTTTCCTTCTGTCATTCATGGCAGCCTGTATTTTGTTTGCTTACTATTTTTGTTTTCTTTGTTTTTGTCACTATGATCTTATTATTCTTGGAGCTTTATCTCTGGAAATTTCTGGAAGCTCTCATAAGAAGCGAGAGCCTTCCAAGAGAAGAAGAAAAGAGATTTTTATTTGTTTTTAAAAGGCTTATGGAGCACTACCAACTTTTGATCATTTTAATTATTCATGCATTTATTTGTGTACTTATGTACTTATTTGTTTATATTTGAGACTAAGTCTTGCTCTGTTGCCCAGGCTGGAGTGGAGTGGCATGATCTCAGCTTACTGCAACCTTCGCTTCCCAGGTTCAAGGGATCTTCCCACCTCAGCCTCCTAAGTAGCTGAGACTACAGGTGCCCAACTAATTTTTTGTATTTTGTAGTAAAGACAGGCCTTCACTTTTAATCACGTGGCCCAGTCTTTTTAATCATTTTAAACTAAATTCTCACCTTGAGGTACTATGAGCTCACATTTAGGATTTCCTAAGAAAACTTCCTTATCCCTTGTTAGTAAATTAATCTCAGTTACCTTGCTTGTTTCTATTTGAATAGCTAGCCACAATAATTAACACATACCCTGGATGATGTGCATTTTAGTAAAAGCATTTGTTTCAAACTTCAAAATTAAAATAATTTAATCAGCCTAAACATGGTATATCTGAAATGTTTGTCACAGGGTGACAAAGAGAATGTAAATAGTCTCCTCACCCCTTCCTTTAATGGAGGAAATATAATGGTATGCTCCACCTCTCAGTGTTTATTTTAATTCTGGTTAAACAATTTGGAGTGAAAGCAATTATCACACCATATGTAAATAAAAACATAAGTAGAAACAAAATTAAAGCATAAAAAATTAGCAAAATAAATTGAAAAGAATTATCAGAATGCTACTCTTTAAATTTGGTATGAAAATAATTTGACACTGAAAGGATTGTTTCCCCAAATTCTACTGTAGTTAGTAGTTATAAATTCCCCATAATGCTCAAACTTCTATTTTAGTCTACAGTATATAAAATATTTTTGAAGTGTTTTCTGTATCTGCCCATCTAGTACACACGTAATTTCATATTTACAAACTCTTACTGGAGTTTGGCAATGCAATTATTTCTCTTTTCTGAATACTCTGATAACATCAAGTGTTATCAAAACCCATCATTTTAGAAAATGTTTATGAAAGACCTTTTTGGGTTTAACGAAACTAATATTGTGACTACTAATTAATGAAGCACTCTCTTTACCTTTCTGCAGAAGTAAAACAAAATCTTATATTTGCAAAAATCTCTAACATAAGACCAATATAACAGCTAAATAGCAAATGAACAAAAATAGAAAATGTGTATTCTTTCTCTTTAAGCTACTGTCAATTACATTATGATGTTAGATTTAAAAGGCTCATTTTCATTAAGTGAATGCCAGCTGTTCTGTTGCTTATAATAAGGGTAAAAAAAATTGTATTATTTACTGCTAACTTTTATTAAAAATATTTAGAGTATTTCCCTATTTAATGAGTCATAATGCTGGATTTGAAATGCAAAGGAGACTGAGAAATATTCATAAAGAGAAAATGAAAATATTCTAACATATCAATATCCAAGAAGAATCATCTATTTAGAGTGGCTTCTTGTAATCTGTTGCCTATGTCTATAACATATATAGATTGATAGATTAATTCTATAAAATATGTAATATACATATGTATTAGTCCATTCCCATGCTGCTATGAAGAAATACCCAAGGCTGAGTAAATTATAAAGAAAAAGCACAAACATGTATTTCACAAAATCTACTATACAGAGTATAATTTGTAACTTGCTTTTTTAAAAACACACACATGTATAGTGAATATACACAGTTTATACAACTGTGCTCTTAAAGTTTGGATAAGAAACAGCAAAAATATATATCATATATGTATGTGTATCATATATTCCTTAATTTTTTTATTTAAACTACATAATTTTAACTGTTTTAACATCTTTCTACCTAGCCTAAATGTTGTCCAAATTTTACACTGTCTACTTATTGCTACAAATAATTCAAATCTTCTAAAGGCACTACATCTTTGGTTGATAATTTTTATCTTATTTTACTTTAAATTTGAGTGCTAATAAATGTCTGGTTCACATACATAAGTCTTGAGAGATTAAGGGTACTATCAATGCCAATAATTGCTACCACTTTTATATTGCTTTATATTTTATAAAATATATTTTTTGAGATGTAGTTTTGCTCTTATTGCCCAGGCTAAAGTGCAATGGCAGGATCTCGGCTCACCACAGCCTCTACCTCCCTAGTTCAAGCGATTCTCCTGCCTCAGCCTCAGGAGTAGCTGGGATTACAAGAATGTGCCAACATGCCTGGCTAATTTTGTATTTTTAGTAGAGAGGGAGTTTCTCCATATTGGTCAGGCTGGTCTTGAACTCCCGACCTCACGTAAATGATCACTATTTAATAATATCACTGAGGTAGATATTATTAGTAGCAGAACTGTATGAATTTATAATTTAAGAACATTTATTTTAAATCAACATTTCTACTATCTAGTGGTACTATTTCTGATAAATTTATTAATATCTCAGATCCCTAGTTTCCTTTTCTTTAAAAAAAAGATATTACCAATCCCCTGTATTAATTGGGGTAAATTAAATGGAAAACAATTCATATATGAATTGCTTAATTTTATGTTAGTACATGGTAAGTAGTCACAAATGCTGTCCTCTTTTACAATCTGCTTTCTTTTCAGATGAGGAAATGGAAGTATGGAGAGATATAATCACATATCCAATACTTGGTAACAAAAGCAGAGTTGGACATTGAATGCCAGTATTGCATGCTCAGTACCACTTATAAATATTGCCCTCCTAGCATTGAGTGCTCTCTACTGACAAGAGGTATGAAAGAGAAATGAGAGACATAGGCTCTCAGCTCAGAAATGCAGAATGATGGGAGAGCTAGATATTTTCACTGTGCCCGACACTACATTCAAAGCTATAAGGGAAATGACTAAAATCCTCATTGTTATAAATATTCATAAAATATATGAAGGGATTAATAGAGTGAAGTAAAAAAAAGAAAATGATATTAATTCTAGATTGATACTGATTTCAAATACATTGTCCTCCAAAATAATAAGACAGCTTGTATATAAAACTACTCGATACCAAACCAATTCTGTAAACTTTAGTCATATAAAGATACATATATACATATATACATATATACATACGTACATATATACATATGTATATATGTACGTATGTATATATGTATCTTTATATGACTAAAGTTTACAGAATTGGTTTGGTATAGAGTAGTTTTACATATATACATATGTATATATGTATCTTTATTCATATACAGATATACAATCTGTAGAAATTCTGTGTTGGAGAATTCTACCTACTATGGAGTATTATAGCTTTGAAAAGTGATTTTCCATATTACTGTGACAAAATTGGCATAAATATTGAACATAAATGTAATGTGCACTAATTGCATGTAAAATGTTGAAAAACACTTTTAGTGTGCTGGTTAAATGGATTAATGGAATCTTCAGTAAACTTGACAATGGACTCTTAGTAAGTGTTAATTGCCCTTATTAAAAAAAAAAAAATACTGTGCATAATTAGATTAAAAATAAAATCTTTAGAATACACATATTTGGGTTAAAATTGTATTTCAGAACTGATAGTAAAACTGCAATGAACTGCTAAATAAGTAAAGGCATACATAAATAAATATTATTCTATAGTTTTTACTATGTCTTAGATCTAAAAATCTATTTAAGGCCAAAATAGGGATATACACTCTTCAAAAAATATGTTACCCATCCTAAACACGTATGTCTGATGAATTTTCAAACTCAGTTGTCTTGTCTTTACTGGAAAATCACAAAATCTTGAAAATGACTTGGGACCTCCATATAACTACAACCATTCTTAACTGTATTACATGCAAAAATAGCAGAAAAATCAGGCAGAAAAAAAACAAGTGAGAGTTCAACTTGAATACAGCCTAATAATAGGAGATAACACTGTGCAATCATCACTAACCAAGATCTGGTCCGAAATGTTTCAAGGTTGAAACTGGTTTTACAGAGGTAGCCAGAATGGATTTGGTCTGAGGAGGCTAAATCATGCTGATTAATGAACAAGACATATAAAGCAGATTTCAATTCATTAATTCATTGTAGGGAATATATATTTGTGCAGAATATTCGTGTTCCTCTATCTCCCACAACACTTTATGTTATCAAGATCACAGAGATATGAATTCATAATCAGAATCTGTCCAAACACAGCACTAAAGGAATACAGACACTGTAAGCCGAGGGTAGCAAATGGGATTGAATTGAGGATGGATCAAACTTCAGATTTGCTTGGGGAGATATGTGTGCTTCATTCTCACCCTAATCAATACTTGATAGAAATTTGGGGGTAATAAAACACATATAGTTTTTTAAAATAACATATACTAAGATGCGTGTGAAGCTTGAACAAAAAGATCCTCAGGTGATTCTAATATGCGTTCTGAGAACTACAGGTTTTGAGAGAATATTTCTTCCATGCCATGGAGCTGTAAGAATTTCCCTACGGTGCCACAGAATATGCCTTTCTAGTACAGTAATTTTCACACCTGGCAGATAGTCAGATATGCCTTACTTGAGCAGTGTTAGATAAAACTCATAAGCCTATTTCACTTTTCTAAGAACAGAGAAAGTTATAATGGTATAGTTTTGTTGTAATACAATATTTATAGCTATCAAATATTAAACACACATTTTATTTCAGGCACTGTGTTAGTTCCTTTTTATTAATTATCTGTTTTCCCTGTTTTATAAATGAGGGATTTGGAATGAAGTGTATTCAATAACTTGATCATTGTTGCTCATCTAGATATTAAGTACCATCACTAGGATTCAAACACTTGCTTAAAAATTTAAATCCCTATAGCTGAGTTGTCCTTACTAGGAATGAAATCCATAAAAGAAGTTATTTTGTATTTCACAGAGCACTATTTTGTACCTGACAAATAAATACTCTTCAGTTATAAATATAGCATACAGCTATCAGCACTTACATTGTTATATAACAATGTAGCTGATATTTTGGTTATATTTTAATCCTGATAATAAATCTTATTTAAATTTTAGTGATTCCTAGGCTTTTTTTTTCTTTTTACCACATTGTAAACAGTTTTGAATGGGTTACTCTGTTTTTAAACAGAACTGAAAATACATCCAATTTTTTAATATGTTAACCATATTACTTTACTGATGGTTAACCACAACTAGACATAATAAGATTGAGGATCGACTTAAGAAATTAGTAGAAGACATTTCAGAGTACATTTTGGCTTAGTCTTAGAAATCCCAAATCCTGTTCTTGTATGTGAATAGTATTTCTAACTAATTGTCACTTTTCAAGAGCAGAAGAGAAACAGCAATATAGAATCCAGCTCATTTGCAGCATTTTGAATGACTTCAAAAGATGATTTTGACAGGCTTCCCCCTGCCCTGAATTAACTATACAAATTGTTAATCTCTGGAAAGCTGTTCACATTTACACAGTTTGATTCTCTATCTTGTGAAATGATAGATACATTAATGTCATCAGGAAATAAGTAGGAAGCAAATGGTTTTTTTAAGACCCAAAAGAAAGTAGTTTAATGCCACTCTCATGTAAAATAAACTCTTGATCTCTAGCAAGAATAGATTATTTAAAAACATCTGTACTTTCAATAGGGTATGTGAATTTACATTATGAGGGCTGCATTATGGCTTGTAATAAAATCCAGTGTTAGAAGTACCATGACAGTATCAGAATTCTCTCTGGAAAGGATTCTGAAGTTCATTTGAAGGTAAAGTGCAGAGCATTTTCTCTTAAGGGCTTCAGTCTCCATTGTCTCTGACAGCCCCGCCATGACCAGATACATTCTTTCTTATGACATTTGAATGCAGCACAATATCAGTTTCACATAATTTAAATGAGAACCATGTTCTATTGCATTTGTGCTTATGCTGTAAAATCAAGATTCATGAGGGCTCAAGGAGAATCAGACTATGAATGTGTTGTAAGTGAAATTGCTAAAGGCCGTAAAACTAAAGAAGTCATGCTATGACAAATTGGGACTCCCATTACAAATACAAATCTAAAAAAGTACGTGCCATGTTGTAAGAGATTATAATAAATAAACATAAAAAATTTATATCCATTTAATTAGATGTTTTAGAATTTGAAAGAAAAACATTGTTTCAAAAATCTTCTGAGAATGATTGCCAAACATCAGAATGCTTAGGATGATTTACAGCTGAGATATATTTGGTTTTCATAATGAAACTTGCATGGGTTTTACTTGACATTCCTATGCTAAAATAGACATTTTTTTAGTTAGATGATAGTTTCCTCAAGGTAGAACTTTCTGAATTCATACACAAAATAAAGGTCTCAGTCATTACATCCACTTCCAGAGATTAACATGCTCATTGTTTTAATTTTGTTGAATTTTTACGTTTATCCTATTTTCTCTACCAAAATCATGCATTGTTATCGGCATAGCTATTTCTGATATTTCTACTCAGCAGAATATCTTTTTTACTGAGTGCAGTATTTATTTTTAGGTACAACATATAGTAGTGTATTTTCTTTTGGCCAATAAATTTTGAATATATTGTAGAGGTTTTAAATACGATACATTGTATTTTCTCTCTATTTGCCTTTATATATCTGAATCTACCTTTAGTTAGACTGTAAATGATATAAATAATAATTATTACCCAAAATGCACTTGTAATCACATGTTACCTTAGGACTATATTAGGTCCTGAATGAACACTTTTTAAGATATGTGTGTGTGTGTGTGTGTGTGTGTAATCAATTTCATATATATATATTAGAAATCTAATATACATATATATATTTTATATATATATATATGTTTCAAATATATGTATATATGTTTCAAATATATATATATATTTGAAACAGGGTCTCACTGTGTCACCCAGGTTGGAGTGCAATAATGTGATCATGGCTCATTGTAGCCTTGACCTCCTGGACTCAAGCAACCCGTTCACCTCACCCATCCAAGTAGTTGGGGCTACAGGAGTATGCCACTATGCACAGCTAATTTTTAAAAATTTTTTTGTAGATACAGGGTCTCCCTGTGTTGCCCAGGCTGGTCTCGAACTCCTGGACTCAGGCAATCCTCCTGCCTCCGACTCTCAAAGTGCTGGGATTACAGGTGTAAGCCACCTTGTCTGGCACTTTGTAATATTTTTAACTATATTATTTGATTCATTTCCTCTCTATATAACCACATACATGAGCATTAGAAAAGAATAAGTCAACATATGCAAGTAAATACTAAACATTTTGATTATATTCACCATTAAAATATTTCTAGCCAATATTTTGTAACTTTGTCTTGTTCGAAATTAATTTCTACTAAAAGTGCTTATTGACAGCACATGCTTGATTTAAGAGCCCTTAGTATGAGAATAGCCTTGGAATTTTTAAATGTCCATTGTGAAAAACTGTGACTGCTAACTAAAATTAATCTGATGATCTTGTCTTGTCAATGTGGTTTGAATATAAAAAACCTGTGTGTCTCTTATTTCATGCTTCCTATCCTCTCTTCCATCACCTTCCTTATGAATGGTTGCTATACTTGTTTCTCACCTGCAGTCATAATTACAAACCTGTTTCTCTCCCCCAATACCTTTAACCTTATCACTTGATAAACTCTCCCGTCAAGATGATCTAATGCCTAGTTCTGTTTCTTCTTCTTTTTAGTGTGTTTATTTTGTTTACTAGGCCACTTTTTTTTTCAGACTCATAGATTTCACAGCCACTTTTTCCTCTCTCTAACCTCTTTTTATTCGCCATTCCCTTGGCTCATTTCTGCTTTTCATTGGACAATTTATTAAACGCTACTTTGTTAAAGTATGACTTTCGCTGGGTTCTCAATCCCAATTAAGGTTTTCCTGTTATTCATTCTCCAGTTAACCTACTCTTTTCCTCTGTGTTGCTTATACCATTTGTATATCTATTCAATAATTTTATTAACAACTATTTGTTTCATGAAAAAACAAAAGCCGACCAAATAAATGTTCTATGTGGACAAGTCCCATGATTTTTGGCTTTAGACATAGTGTTAAATAGTACAGGAATAATATTTTGAATAAAATAATAAGCTACTGTAAGCATAAACATTACCTCAATGTGAAAAACAATGACCTGTGAAATAACTAGAAAAGTTATTTACGTATTATACTCAAACACGATCCACAGTGAAGGCAAGTGAGTTGCGGTAGAGATTTAGACTTTAGACAGTTACCTGAATCCCACTCATGGTATTTAATGGCTTTATTATGACCAAATTATTGTATGTATTTTTTTAAATTTATTTATTATACTTTAAGTTCTGGGCTACATGTGCAGAACGTGCAGGTTTGTTGCAAAGGTATACATGTGCCATGGTGGTTTGCCACATTCATCACCCTGTTTTCATCTATAAAATGGGAAAGATGAGCACAGTGCCTAAATATTATATTTGTGTGATAATCAGCAGCTATTTTTGGTATTACAGGACAACTATATTATTAGATCTTTCTTTAAATTTAACATTAATCAGTGAAACAGGCTCAAACTGTTCACAATTCTTTCTTATACTATGTGATATTAAGTTATTTTGCTTTTTGTTCCTTGGACATTACTGCTTCCAGCAAGACCATTTAGTGATATTATCTTACTTGTCATCTGTACGCCAAGGTGACGATCTGAACTGCAATTTAGTGTTTTGTCAGACTCATGTAGCACTCTATTTTACAGGCAGGTTTATAGATCAGATTTATCAGAATCTGCCACAGCTATTGGAAGAAATAGTCATCAAAAAAATGAAACCTACTTATCATAATTATCTTTCTCTCATTGTGTGAGCTTTTAGTATGTTGTATGCATGTGTGTATGTGTGCCTGCATATGTGAAGGGCCTGGTATAGGTATTGTTGGAACATAGATGTGCTTTTAGAGTAATCAGAGATACTGTCCTTCAAGATAGGCCTTAGTCCTAAGCATTTGGTCATAGATGAAGCTCTTCAAATTTCTTGGGGGAAGAGGGACATAATTCTTTATGCTCAGTCAGCAGAGGTAAAAATGACAAAATACTTTATCATTACGTTCTTGGAAGAGTTTTATGCTCATAATATTATTTATGCAAAAAGAAATATGATGATAGAAAACACAGACTTTAAGTGATTAAATTAGACTTCCATTAACTCTCATTAGAATAACAGGCATTAGCAGATGCTTTGAACACTTAGGGTGGCAAAAATTCAGGGATTTTCTTATTTCACTTTGTTGAGATTTAGCTCACAAATAATTAAGCTGATTTAAACATGTTTTGACAATTTTTAGTCAAACTACATGGTCTTAATCAATAACATGTAGCCTAATTTAAATGGTAACTAAAATATTTACCATTTTATTCCCCACTCTTTGTTTCAGTGGGTCTTTTTGTTTGTTTTAACACACGCTCCTACAGATTTTGGTGAATAATGTGCTATAGTTTCAGATATTCCATGTCAGACATATAGTGACTTTCTTCTCTTCTCCAAAGTCCTTATTTCTGCTGTAAACATAATCACAGCGAGATATAAAGAAAACAGTCACCTATACAAATGATTAAAGTAATTTATACTGGGTTATGAAATCTTTTCCAATCCAGGGGAATGCATTCTAAAAGGAGAAAAATATCAGACAATAAAGCTAATATAAATTATCTGGGAGAAATGCTTTTGTGGAAATTAGCTGGTTTACTTTATCATTCTTGGTCCATTCAGGGCATTGCCATTCTAAGAGACTTCTCAAATCACTACTTTTATTTTATATAAAAACAAAAATTAAATTACAATACCAACGTGGAACTTTACCCTAAAACTCATGGAAGATTACATTGAGGATTTGTGATTTCCTTTAGCAAAAGAGTAAATAAATAAATAAATTTAAAATAGCCAGGGCAGTGGGATGTGCCTGTAAGTCTCAGAGGCTGAGGCAGAGGCAGGAGGATCCCTTGAGCCCAGGCGTTTTACTCTACCCTAGCAAGATCCCATCTGCAAAGTAATAAAAAATTAAACAATACATTTTTTGAGACAGGGTCTCAGCTCTGTCACCCAGGCTGGAGCGCAGTGGTACGATCATGGTTCACTTAAGCCTCCACCCCCCAGGGTCAAGTGCTTCTCTGCCACCTCAGCTTCCTGAATAATTGGGAGTAGAGGCTTGTGCCACCATGAGTGGCTAATTATTTTATTTAATTTTATTTTGGTAGGGATAGGGTCTCCCTATCTTGCCTAGGCTGGTTTCAATATCCTGGGCTCAAGCAATCCTCCTACCTTGGCCTCCAAAAATGTTGGGATTACAGGAATACGCCACTACATCTGACCAAAAATAAATTTTAAAAGCATTATTTTTATTTTTAGCATTATGCAATATTTATTTCTCAGCAAGCTTGTGTCATTAGAAGGTGCACAAGATACCACTTGATCTATTTTTTCCCCTCTGAAAACGATTGAGAAATGGGATGTTTTTGGAGACTGAGGTTCATTAGCACCAACTTATCTTTCCTTTTTTGGTGCTCTTATCAGACAATGACGATGATTAAAAGTGATGAATAGCAGATGCATTTGAATCTATAATTGAACATCTTTAAGCATAATGACATTTTCCCTCATGTTGTATTGACTTGTAGAATCCTGATGTTCAGCAACAAGAGCAAACATTCATACTAGAATGACTTATCTGTGGTCCCAGGTTGGCACCTCCAAATACTCTTGTTGCAGCTGGCAACCTTTAAATCAGAGACTAAAGCCAAATCGTAAGCAAGCTGAAACTTATGTCATATTGAAATGCAAGATATGCACCAGCCTTGGAGTACATATTATGCATTTGCTTTTCAGAGGATTATCTTTTTTCCTGCATTAATAGGACCAGATGTTGCTGTTAATACATCTGGGAAACACATTTTTCTTTGTTTTGGTGTCAGATGAGAGGATTCTGTCAACTCTGACAAAGTGCATCTTGATATTTTTCAAGTTGCAGGGGGGCACCAGGAAGGTGGATAGCTATTAATCACAGAATGGAATGCAGTGTTTTGTGTTATTGAAACTTTGGTTGATGAGGCATTTACATTACTGTACACTGTATTATTCAGGGACTCCACAATTCTCAGCAATTTTCAATAAGTACGGATGGTATGTCTTTTATCTGACATTGCTAGTATATTGCCTGGAATAGATTTTGAACGTCAGTCATTTGAATTGATAAGTGAATGAGAAGCAACGGCCAGCCACTTATCTGTTTTCCTTATACACACTGTGACTATGTTATTTGCTTGTCTCTGTGAGACAATATGGTACTTTAGAAAACAATATTGGCACATCAGAATATCAGTGTTACTTCTAATTTTGTGACACTTTGGCTGGTGGTCTTCTTTGTCGAAGTCTTAGTTCCTTGAATTATCAAAGAAGGAGGCTGATATAATAATCTCTAAGACCCTTTGATTGCTAAGGCTGTATGATTTTTTTTGTCTTTGAAATGAAGACAAAATTTACTCATAGCTCATGTGTCTTTTGAACAGAAAACTCCACATTTAAATGCCTTCCATTTCATCCCACCTCTTTCCTCCCATAACTCTTTGATCCATCCATTTTGACATTTTAAATTAAAATGCATTTTCCATTCCACAAAATTTTTACTATTCATTTTCTTATTTTAAAGGCAATAAAAATTATATATGATAAATATCAGTCTCATTATATAATTACTGTTGTTATTATTATTTAATCATTCTTCTTTTACAATAAGACAATTGAAAGTTTAAGTGAATTTCCTAAAGTTGTCCAGTTAATAGCACAAATAGAATCCAGTGTAGAATCTAAGTCATTTATATTCAATATTCAAGGTTAGTCCATTCTTTCTATAAACTTGAAGCTATGCAAAATTTCATTACTCTGTATATAGCCCCTGTATTTTGGAAATTTGCCGTCTAAGGCTCACAATGCCACCTTGATACAGGTAAACCATGTACATAAACAAACTTAAGAGACAGTGGAAAAACAGAAGCAGACAGCAAGCAGAAAGTTGGATAAATGCAAACTGCAAAATGAAATATTAGGGTAAATTATGAACTGCATGTGTTACATTATTAGTCATATAAACTAACCTCCTGTTCTGTCAGAACCATTAAATCCCCAAGTAAAAACTCAAACTTCAGAAGCCATTTTATGACATGTTAAAATAGTAGTTAAAGAGAAGAAAATTAGCAGTGGCAGAACTGTGATTCGTGGTGTTTTGCATTTAGGTGGGTGGCCCTGGGTAAGTTAAAGAGATTCTAGTGGGTCTTGGTTTTTTCACCTGCAAAATAAGGATTGGAATAGAGAAATTGGTATGCATTGTAGTTCCAATGTTTTGGGATGTAATTTAAAAAGCAACTCAGTAAACTCTTGAAAGAGTATATCAGGAAGGCAGCAGAAAATTAGCCAAAAATATAATAACAAATTCTGATTCGTGAATGTCTCCATTGTAAATTGTTGAACTGTACCGAAATCTCTAAGCCTCATCTATAATTTTGAGATGATGTTGGTACTTTCCCCAGAGGTTTTTTGTGATGATTAAATAAGATAATATATGCAACACCTTTAAAAACATGCCTGCAACAAAATTATGGCTAACAATTACTGAATACTTCCCGAAGATAATAATCCTTCAGAAAGGCAGCCATTATTTTTCCTAGGAGTAGAGTGTAATTTTTATAGATCTGTTTACAAGTACATATACAAAAATATAAGATGAAAATTGAACTTTATGCTATTCTTACTATTGGAATCCCGTCACTGTCAATCTCTAGCTTCTCCCTTTTCTTCCTCCAATTCAGTTTTAAGACTATTACTAAACTTGTGAATTTTTCTGTGGTTTTAAGAAAGAAAAAGGTGATTTATTTCTCTGTCAGTTTTGCTCTGCACATTCTCAAATTCATTTATTCTCCTTTCAGTATATGCATTAGTTTTGTTTTGGGCTTAACCTCTAAAATTCTCCCTTTAAAAAAAAAAAGTCCTTTGTTAAAATTTCATGGCTACTTTTAAGTTTATTTTTAAACTACCTCCAGTACTAAGCTACCGCATTCTTCGCGCAATGTTCTTTTTTCTTGGTTTCTATGACACTGCACTCCCTTGGTACTCCTGTTTGCACTCTACTTTAATCTTCCCAACTTTTGAATGTAGGCTTCTCTCCATTTTCAAGTTTATTGTATTTATTTATTTATTTTTAATCCCAAGACTTCAAATATCGCCTAATATCCCAAGACTTCAAATATTGGGGGCAATGCCAAAGTCCATGCTCTGTTCCTTCTCTCATTTCAGAACACAAGACCTGCATTCCCAAAAGTCTCTTAAACATTTTATCCTAGTTGTCTTCAAGCATTTAAAATACAATTTATCTAAATAGGACTCACTTTATTTTCCAATCCACCTTCTATCTCAAATATAATAATATTCTTTCATTTTCAATATTATTTAATGGCACTTTATTTGACTCTATCCTGTGAGCTCTAAAATCTTGAACTTTTACTCTCTGCCTCACTCTCCATTCTCTATGTCAAGTAGGGTTCGAACTCCTTAAAATTCTATCTTTGCAAACTCTCTCCCATTTCTCTGCCCTTTTCATGCTTATGAAAAATACATCTTTTTTGTGAGAGATGAATTTGTGCATGTGTGTGATAGAATTCTTCACTAAATCCTGAATATATGAAAGTCAGAGACAATGTCTTAATGACATGGTGACTGTCACAGCATGTAGAACCATCTTTTTTGATAAGAATATTTAATATGGTATATGTATGTTTAATTTTTTTTAGCTCTTTTCAAGAAAGATATGCATCTTATTTTATTCATTTTTAAAAAACACAACTCTTATATTTGACTTAAAGTATAGAGTTCCTGCCATTTGGTTAGTCAAGACACGTTAATGATCATAATGGCTTTATTTATTTATCATCTGCTTATTCTGAAAAGATATAAAATGACATAAAATGTGCCTATGAAAAAATAATATTAAATCAATTTTTAAAGAAAAATGAGTCAAGATGTCATGTTGATTTGAGCCATAAGCCAATGGTGCTAACCTTATTTTAATTTTAATTTTGTTAGATAAATGTCATTATAGCCACAAGTAGCTGTAATAGTTAATTCTAAACTGTAACTGAGTTCTCTCTAGTTTCAAATAGGAGTAAATTACACAAAATTATCAACAAATACAAAGTGGCAGTAGAGTCTATATAATAGGTAGGCTCTAACATACATTTTATAACATCTAAATTTTCACATATATCAATTTAACTTATTTCAAAGTGTTTTCACCCATATCATAAACATGAAAATATCTTTCTTCTTCACTTTAGATTATAGCATTTGAGTCTTAAAATACTTCTTTTGTCTTTCTTGGTAGGCATTTTGGCATTTTATTCATAAGAATATTTCTTAAAATATTCAATATTTTCTTATTGCTTGATGATTTTCGAAGTTAGTTCTTGATTGTTTTGGTTTTGTGTAACAAATAAAACATTCCATCCCTCCGTCTCACGTACTTTCTTTCTTTCTTCCCTCCTTCCTTCTTTCCTTCCTTCCTTCCTTCCTTCCTTCCTTCCTTCCTTCCCTCCTTCCTTTCTTCTTTCCTTCCTTCTTTCTTTTCTTCTTTCTTTCTCTCTTTTTTTCTTTCTTTCTTCTTTCCTTTCTTTCTCCCTTTCTCCCTTTCTCTTTTTCTCTCTCTCTTTCTCTCTCCCCTTCCTTCCTCCCTTCCTTCCTCCCTTCCTTCCTCCCTTCCTTTCTTTCTTCCTTCTTTCCTTTCTTTCTTCCTTCTCTCTCTCTTTCCTTTTTCTTTGTCTTTTTCTGGTTTTGGTATCAGGGTGATATCAGCCTTGTAAAGTGAGTTTAGAAGTATTTCCTTGTCCTCTATTTTTGGTAATAGTTTGAGTAGGATTAACAGTAAGTCTTTGTTAGATGTTTGGTAGAATTCAGCAGTAAAGCCATTGCATCCTTGTTTTTTCTTTACTGGGAAACTGTATTATGACTTTGCTCTCATTACTTGTTATCAGCCTGTTCAGGTTTTGTCATTCTTTGTCATTCGATCTTGGTAGATTATATGTTCTAGGAATTTGTTAATTTCTTCCAGATTTTCCAATTTATTGCCATATAGTAGCTCATACTAGTCACTAATAATTCTTTAGATTTCTGCAGTATCAGTTGTACCTTAAATCAGTTTTGGATGGTCTATAAAGCATTGTCAAATAAGGAGTTTTAAGTTATACATAACTCGGTTGAGACTTTTTGTATTACAATGTTTTCTAACTTCTTCATCTACTTGAATAAAATTTTATTATATTTCACTTTCCAAATAATATATACTTTTTCTTCACTTTGATTTTAGAAAGTCCAGTTGCTCTCAGATTTTGAGTTCTTTTCTCCTACTTGCCAAGGCCTTCACATTTAAATGAAAACTATAACCTCTCTAATGAAATCCGAAATCCTAGAGTAAAATTATATTGACTTAAATCAACAAGATTTTGAAGCAATTTTCAACTCTATATTGGTTTATTTAGTTCTCTCTTTTATGGTGACTGTAATTATCCTTTAGTATGCCATTATGCCCTGAAGTTGTCTATACCAAGAGTATGGCATGAAACCGCTTTCACATACATCTTTCCTGGGAAGGCTGTATCACTGCTTGTGGAGATCTATACTCTGAATTCAGGAGAAAAAGGAAGAAAATAATAGATTTTTAGAGAGATTTTTAAGATCAAATCATTGTAATAATAAATTATGATAAATTACCTCTAGCTGGATATTGTTAGAAAACAATAATTTCAGCCAAATTCCAAAAAGGCAATATTTTTTCTAAATATACAATGTCTACATATTATGTACTGAAAGTATCTGTAAAACTTGAATAACATTTCATTTGAAAACTATACCCCATAAAGTGTAAATTATGTAGATTATATACCAGTTGCAAAATGAAAAATTAAATTTAAATCAGAAAATATTTTAAAGTAATATGACTGAAATATATTGACACAAAATAAATGCATTTTTATTGTGATCAAGGTTGACATGCTTACATTATTTTGCGTATTGTTTCTACTAAAAAACTCAGCCCTATAACTATAAATGGCACCCTACAGTCAGTTGCACTATGGCTCAATTGAATAAAACACATACTTCTATACATTTATTTTTCATATCTAAGAGCTGTTGTTTATATTTTATAAATTACTTGCATACTTCTAAAATAATAGATTGGAATAGATGGAATTAAACATTGAATTATTTTAACACTTTGTTACTTAGATATTGCCAATAAAAAGAATATTACAAATTGTCACAAAAGGATTGTTGGTTGGAATTGGCAAGATAGATTTAATAAGAGTGAAAACTTTTGTCCAGCTTAAAAGATAGAGTCTGTAAATAACATGTATACCCAGAGGTTCTATAAAACAAAAAGTTACTGAGGCATCGCAATCGATTTAGAGGTTTGTTTTGCAAGGATGTGGACGCCCTGGGAAAAAAGAAACACAAGTCACAGTAGGACCTGTGACCTGTGCTTTATCCAAAGAGGGTTTTGAGGACTTCTATATTTAAACAGGAAATAGCAAGCAGGAGGGAATGGAGGAAAAAAAAGTGGGGAAGGTAGGCAATGAGGCAAGTGGTCACATTCTTGTGAGGCTCTGGTCAGGACTCAGTGAAACTACATTTTACATGAGAAAAGAAAGGACTGGGTTGGGGGGAGTCAATTATGCATTTGTCTCCCACTCAGTAGGTCTACATGTTATATAAGATAAAGAAAGGATGTAAAATTACTATCTGGGAACAAAAGGAACACAGTTTTTGTATGACGAAGTTCTCAAGTTTAACTCTCCTTTTGGCATAGTGAGTTTAGGGTCCTGAGATTTTATTTTCCTTTCACCGGCCCAATAGTCTTCAAACACCAAATTAGGGTCAGTAGGCTGACAAATCAATTGGAGTAAGAAGCAAGAGACTCCAAAAGAATATTACTAAAAAACAGGGTTGATGACTTCTAATCCAGTACAGAGATTAGTTCCTTCCTGACCTGTTTTATCTGTTTTTTTTTTTTTTTTTT
>NW_016107448.1:3437593-3439135 GCF_001604975.1 Cebus imitator
TTTTTGAGAAGGAGTTTTGCTCTTGTTGCCCAGGCTGGAGTGCAATGGCATAATCTCAGCTCACTGCACCCTCTGCCTTCTGGTTTCAAGCCTCCCGAGTAGCTGAGATTACAGGCGTGCACCACCACACCTGGCTAATGTTTTGTATTTAGTAGAGACGGGGTTTCACCATGTTTGGTCAGGCTGGTCTCAAACTCCTGACCTCAGGTGACCCAACTGCCTTGGCCTCATTTTATCATGTTTAATAAGAGAGTGACATAGCCATTAAGATACCAAAGCACAAAGACAAAACCTGTGTCAGATCTGGGCATGTTTCCAAGTGATAAGAAGATCTTGACTGGTACCAGTAGAGTTCTGATAACACAAATCACCAGGAGGCCTCTTTTCAAGCCTCTTTCACTTTAAAAACCACTCCCTAATTATGCAAACACTCTTGACTCCAAGAGCACCACTTAAAAAAAAAATTCTTCTGCTTCCCAGATTTTTCTACTTTTGGCTCTAATTACATTGATAATCACTATGCACTTTCCACATTTTCTTATATTTATTCAACATATGTTTTTTAAGCTTTCATTGCATTTCAGAAATTGGTCAAGTCACAAATATAAATAAAACAAGTATAATTCTTGTTGTCATGCACTTGACATTCTAGTGGAAGGAAATTGAGAATTAGCAAATAAAAAAATTCATACTAAGTCAAATAATGGGCTGACTTATATGTACTCCACACTAAAGATATCTCTAAGCTGTAACCCTGTTTACCTGTGAATGTGATCTTATTTGGTGGAGGGGGTCTTCGTAGATGTAATTAAGATCAAAATTTCCACATGATGATCATGTTAGATTTTTTTTTTTTTTTTTTGGTGGTGGGAGGGAGTGCAAAATTCAATATCCGTTGTTTTTTCAAGATGGGAAAGCAGCATCACAGAAAGAAAGCAGCCATGTAAAGATGAAAGCAGAAATAAGAGTTATATAAACCCAATGCCAAGGGTTGACAATAGCCCCTAGAAGCTAGAAAATAGGCGGAAAACAAGTCGTCCCTCATAACCTCCAGAAGGGGCCAATTCTGCTGATGCCTTGATTTTGGATTTCTGGCCTCTGGAACTGTGAAAGATTAATTTTCTGTTGTTTCAAGCAGCCAACTTTGTGGTATTTTGCTGTGGCAGCCCTAGAAAATGGATATAGTCAATATGCTGCAAAGCACTTTTACAGTAGGTAGCTATTCTGGCACCAACAGGACAGGAGAGGCACCCCCAGGCCCTGACTCCACCAGAAATGTCAAGTGACCATCAGGTGATGATTAGGCAGCTGTCACACTGTCTCTCTAAAATAACAATTGGCCTTGAGGAATCGCCACACTGTCTTCCACAATGGTTGAACTAATTTACACTCCCACCAACAGTGCAAAAGTGTTCCTGTTTCTCCACATCCTCTCCAGCATCTGCTGTCTCTAGATTTTTTAATGTTTGCCATTCTTACCGGCGTGAGATGGTATCTCAATGTAGTTTTGATTTGCATTTCTCTTATGACCAGTGATGATGA
>NW_016107448.1:3440594-3499938 GCF_001604975.1 Cebus imitator
AAAAAAAAAAATAAATAAAAAAAATAAAATAACAATTGGTTGCAGCTGGCACCAGGGAAAGGCAGAAAAAAAAAAAAATAAATAAAAAAAATAAAATAACAATTGGTTGCAGCTGGCACCAGGGAAAGGCAGTCTCCCAGTAGAAACATCTGAAACTGGTGATGAGCAGCTTCCTGGTAAGATCTCAAGAGTTGGGTGGGTGGGCTCAAGCATACACATTAAGATGCAAAATGGCAGAGTTTTACTGGTATATGAGCTTCCAGGGACATGACACTGGTAAGGGAACAAAAATTCATGTGAGCATGCATGCAACTCCAGTAAACACACTGCACATGCTTTTCCCCCAAGTGCTAGCAGGCCACTGTGCATGTGGACAGCCCATCCCCACGGAACCATCAGTAGAGAGGTAATGCAAGACCCCAGAAACATGCCACAGTATAAAACCTCAAGTCAAAAGGTCGAACCATGCACTTGATTCTCCCAAGCTTCCTGCTTGGCCCTCTTCCTAGTGCACTTTACTTCCTTGTTTTCTTATTATAAAGCTTTTGAATGACCTTTCACTCCTAGCCTAAAACTAACCTTAGTCTCTTCTTCTGCCTTCTGCCTCTCAGATAAATTCTTTCTTCTCAGGAGGCAAAAATGTAGGTTGTTGCAGACCTGTAGGGATGTGGATTGATTGCTGGTACTATTGAATAAAATAGAGAAGCAATTTAGTGATTGTAAAGGTATGGTGAGAAATTGCACATTTAAATATGTGAGCATATAACATTTGGTGAAATAGGTAGAAGGTAAAGGTAAAATAGGTTAAAAAAAAAGTAAATAATTTTAATCAAACGCAAAGAAAAAGAGTTCAGAGCATGGGTATGCTTTACAGGAACAGTAAGAAAGGGTGGATGAACCGGCAGGAGTGAGGGCAGACAGAAAGAGATAAGATTAGTAACATCACCAGAGGCTGCTGCTTCAAGAAGTATCTGGTAAGTAACTATTCACAATGAGATGTAGTTTGTTTGCTTGAGGATGATGCATAGAAAAGTTCTGTGTTATGATTTTGGTGCTGTGTTGAGAATACTTTTATTTGAAAGGAAGTAAATGTAATAGTAGGTAAAATAGTTAAAAGGCTATTACAATATTATAAAAGAGAATAATGGGACACGGTGATAGGACCACGATAGTATTAATGGAGGTGGCGAGAAGGGTTCAATTTTGAGACATATTTTAAAAAATGGAAACAACAAGATTTTTCTAACAGATTGTCTGTGGAATGTGAGAGAAAGAGTAAAAATAAGTTCATGTTTGTCATTACATTAACTAAAGAAATTGAGTTATTTTATGAGGAGGGGAGAAATCAGGACAAGATTTTTTGGGGAGAATTGGTAGTTTTCTGTTAGACAAAATAAAAGTAAATTAGGCAGCACTTCAGTCTCTCTCGTTTAGTGGATTATGCCTTCAACTTCACTTCAGTGATTACTTGTCCATGTCCAGGTTTGGACTCTCTGTGCTAGGTGATGTTCTAAAAGAAACTCTTACGTCTCAAAAGAATATCATGAATTGCCTTCTCTACCATCCAAATGTTACTCATCCTTCTTTTCTTCCTTTGGTTAATAACATTGCCATTTATCCAGTTACTCAGATTATAAATTGTAGTACTCTCTGTGATAGTTAATTTTATATGACAAATTGACCAGATAATGTGATGCCCAGATATTTGGCTAAACATTATTCCTGGATGTGTCTGTGAGGCTATTTTGGATAAGATTTGCATTTAAAGTGGTAGTTTGAGTAAAGCATATTAACATCAGGGCCTGAATAGAACAAAAATGTGAATGAAAGATTAACTCTTTCTTTGCCTGACTGATTGAGCTAGGACATTAGTCTCCACCTGTCATTAACTTGAAACTTATTCCATTGACTCACTTGGCCTTCAGGCCTTAGACTAGAATTTACACTATTGTTTCTCTGATTCTCAGGCTATTGAATCGTACTAAAACACATGCCATCAGTTGTCTGAGTTCTCAGGCCCTCAGATTCAGGGTGGAGACAAACTGCTGGCTTTCTAGGGTCTATAGCTTGCAGATGACAGACTGTGGGACTTCTCAGCCTCTGTAAGTGCACGAACCAATTGTATGTAATAAGTATCTTTCAGAAATTTCAAAACCCATTGTATTTCAAAAACACAAAGAAGGGGGTGAATAACATTTCAACTACCTTCTCTGTTGGCAAACTTTGAGCCATATATGAGAATAAGCAAAAAATAAAATAAATAAATAAATAAATAAATAAAAAGCAATGAGAAAAATAGCAAAAATGCCCAGAATTAACTGTTTCGGAATTCTGCATCTGAAAACTTGCAGCTATCTGGAAAGTGCTCATTCAAGAAAAATGGCTGAATCACTGTAGGAGCAGTAAGACCTGTGGCATTTTAACTTACCTTAGTTTCTTTCTCAGCTGAGCAGTAGACTTTGAAATAACAGGAAACATTTCTGGTAGCAGTTGTGGAGTGAGCCAAATAGATCTTATTTTTGAAGAATTGTCCTTCTCTGATTTATCTGGTGACTTCCAGAAAAATCCACTAAAAAGGCCTGCCTTTATTTTACCTGATTTATTTGTCTTTATTTGTCCTCATTTACCTTGTGCTGTAATCATTATCTGAGGAGTGGAAGATGGCATTTGTTGAAAATCACACCGGCAGGCAGATGTTTTAGTTATTGAAACAATGATAGCAATTGGGGCAAACAATATACTATTATAGGAGCTATTAAGAAATTATTTTAGGCAGACAGAGAGAATAACGGGTCTTTGGTAAGTTTTTGTTGTTTTTTTTTGTTGTTGTTTGTTTGTTTTTTAAAGCAGTTCCAGAAATGTTTCTTGTCTAGCAGAAAAACATCTTGAAGGGCCAGGCCAGCAAGCTTTGATATGCACATACTGGCCATTAGAAATTGGTCCACCCAATATGGCAATTCCTGCCCTCTTCTTGTTACATGTGCCTAGCATCATGGCTGCCCCTAGATATTCCCACGTGTATAGAACATCATGGTGCTCTGCATTTGCATGTTAAAAGGCTAAGGCTGGGGAAGCAGTTTTTTTCAAGGGCTATGTGAACCACATACCAGGTCAAACCAACCCTGGGCCCTATGCAAATCAGACACTGCCTCCTCCAGCTTCCTAATATAACCAACTGTTTTTCTCCACACTCAGGGTTCCCTCTCTGGGCTTGGAGCCCTCCTCTCTCTGTCTCTGTACAGGGAAGCCTCTTCCTTCTTTCTTGCCTATTAAATTATCTCTGCTCATTAAAACCGCTCCAGGTGTGTCCTTGTTGTTTTATTTAAACTGGCACGGGACAAAAGACCCTGATGTTTCTCCAGTCATCTGAGCCATATCAATACTAACCAAAAAGTTTGGGAGAAAAGGTGAAGAATGAGATGCGTTGGGGAATAAGGACTTTGAGAAGCTTTCACATACTCCTTGTGTTGTACAGGACCGAGCACAGAAAGTCAACACCAAGACAAAAGTATGCCAAATTGCAGGGTCTTTATTGCTGGCGGCCACGGAAGACTCATGTCTCTCCAACCCGTGGCCCCCAAAGGAGGGTGTCAAGACCCCTTTATACCCGTAAAAATCACCTTGGTCGTGAGGGAGAGGGGCGGGGGACGGCGGTGAAGTGGTTCCGGACATTCCAGTAGATTCCTGGGCAAAGATGGGGTGAGGGGCTCAGGACATTCCGAGGGCCAGGGGCCCTTTTTGACATTCTGGTTGTTACTTAAGTGATTCACAAAAGTCAAGATTAGCATTTATTTACACATTAAGGTGGCAGTTATAGTCCTTAATTGCTCATTCACATTTGGGTTATAGAGAGCAGTTTAAACAGAAAGCCAAGGTATGGTTGAGGTATGCAGCTTTATGGGGCTTTTTACCATGTCACACTTGAATCTAGAGGGTTGTGTGTGTGCCCAGGACTGTGTGTATAATCAGGAAATACATGAAAAGACACTAAACTCGACAACCTTTGGCCAATCTTGAGGCTCTGTACAAGCAGAATGATGATGATTAGGTTAGGGTTTTAACCCTCCTGCTTGTGTGGTGAAGGTGGGCCCCAATGTATACAGAGTCCTCTGTTAAAACAGAATTTTTTTGGTTTCAGGTACACAAGAAAATGTCTGTCTAATCATTAGGTGATCATTAAGCTAATGGAACAGAGGTAGTGAGTCCACATAACGAAGAATAAAGACTTTACTAAATTTGATCAGAAAAGATATTGAACAAAGAATTACAATAAGTGTATCAACAACAAATCCTGGGAAAGAATTTCATTTCAAAATTTGGCACATTATAATAATCAAAATGACCAGTTTTCAACAAAAAACAGTATGAGGCATGCAAAGAAACAAGAATGTATGACTCATAGACAGGAGAAAAGCAACCAATAGAAGTTTTCTATGAGGTGACCCAGATGTTAGATTTACTAGATAAGAACTTTAAATAATTAAATAATTAATTTTAAATATATTTCAAGAGCTTAAAAAAAAGCCACGTATAAAAAACTCTGTATCTATATAAAGCACAAGCCTTAAAATATTATGCTTGTTACAGTTAATTTTATGTGTGCATGTATGTGCATATACATGCACTTTTGCACACACACACATGCGTACATACTATGCCCAAAGTAGTTATTTAGCATTTCATTTTAGTTTAACTCTTACTGGTGTTTCTAATCCAAGATAATAGATTCCAATCCGTCTTTGTCAGAAGTGGAAAAATGTTTGCAAGACTATAAGATCATGACATAGCCATTAATAAGAACCAAGTTTCTAGAGTCCTCAATATGATATGCTTTCAATAATATTACAGTGCTTCTAGTGACTTGCATATTCTCTCTGCAATCCTGGCTGCTGTGGTGTAATTTTTTTTATTCCTCCATCTGTTTTAACTTGTGCTTCTCTCAGAATATCATAGTGTTGTACTGGATCGAGCGTAGAAAGTTAGCACCAAGACAAGAGTATGCCAGATTGCAGGGTCATTTATTATGCCGGCGACCACAGAGGACTCACGTCTCTCCAACCTGTGGCCTTGAAAGGAGGGTGCCAAGACTTTTTATACCCGAAAAACCACCTTGGGAGTGGGGGTGAGGAGCGGAGATGGGGATGAAAAGGTTTCAGACATTCCAAGGTCCAGGGGATTCTGTAATTCACCTCCTGGGCGGAGAAGAGGGTGGGGGTCTCCGGACATTCCAAGGGCCAGGGGACTTTTGTCATTCTGTTTGTTACTTTAGTGGTTTACAGAAGTCAAGATAAGCATTTGTTTACACACGGATCTTAGTTATCCTGGGCTACTTATTTTAGTTATTACCGGTAACAGCTAGCAATTCTGGCACAATATCACATTCCCCCCTGTTCTTTTAACATGTATTAAATCTTTAATAGGTTTCCTCTTTTTGACACAAGGGCCCATATTTGGATCTCAGAACCATCAATTTGACCAAGTGTATTCCTTCCTGGATAAATTTGAGGAACATGTTTAAAAGGCATGGTCCAAATGTTAACCCTAGGACCATTAGCACCAAGGGTCCTGCTAATCCAGTGAGCAGGAATGTTAGCCAGGGGTTTGGGGGAGGGTCTCTGTTTGCGGTATATCCTGATATAGTGGAGATAGTCTCACAGCCCCAGTGGGGGCAGAAGAACTCCTCTAAGTTTCCACAATTTTATCTCTTTTGTGGGGTGGACCCTGGGCATAGATATAGTCATATAGTCTGAAGCTGTTTTTCGGTCTCTACGTTACCACACCCCATCTCCTTCACTTTTACCGCATTTCCCCGCCCCCATCTTTTGGTCTTTATTTGTCCTATAGCATTTACATCTAGGCTTTTGCTTCAGAGAGTGTAGAGGTCTAGGGAGAAGGTTATGGGCTCTCTGGGAATGTACTCTAGGGTTAAATTGATGAGGGTAGATTTCCTTCTAGTTACAGAACTGACATATTCCCTAGTGGAGCCTTCCGTAAGGACCCACCGGTAGTAGGTGGGTGTTAAGGGGGCCCTCTTTTAGGGGCTACCACAGGGATCAGGGGGACAAGGATGATAACCGTGAAGAGCATGAAAGTCTTAACTTTAGGGTGTCTGTTGAAGATGAGACCACTTTCGATTGTGTGTCCTTGGGGGCAGTCTTGACATGTGAGTGGTGAATCCAGGCAGTCAGTCCGTCCACCTTGATTGCCGTGGGGGTGACCAGGATCACAGTGTAGGGCCCTTTCCAGTGAGGAGTTAGGCCAGAGGCAGTGAATCTCTTTACCAGGACCTTGTCCTCTGGCTGGAAGCGGTGTACCGGCTGGTCAGTGATATCCACTGGGGTAGGTCGAGTTCCCATTATGAGCTAGTGCACCTGGGACTGAACAGACTGGAGTGCCTGCAAGGACTTAAGGAGTGTATGGTTATGGACTCCAGCATGTATGGCGTCCGCAAGTCTGGGGAGTAAGGAAGGGGGCCTTCCAAACATAATTTCAAAAGGAGTAAAGCTCTTTTTATAGGGAGTACATCGGGTATGGAGGAGAACAAAAGGAAGCAGGCTAACCCAGTTTTCAACAGTCTCTAGAATGAATTTTGTTAAAGTTTTCTTTATGGTCCGGTTCATCTTTTCAACCTGCTTTGAACTCTGGGGGCGATAGGCACAGTGCAGTTTCCAGGAAACCTGAGCTGTAAATGCAGGGCCATTATCTGATCCCAGTGTCAGGGGCAAGCCAAACTGAGGAACAGGTCCTGTAACAATTTTTTCACTACTACCAGTGCAGTTTCTGACCTAGTAGGAAAAGCCTTGACCCATCCAGAGAACGTGTTTACAAACACAAGGACGTACTTACAGCCGCACTCTGGGGGCTTTATTTCAGTAAAACCTAACCCCCAGTGTTCCCCTGGGCTAATACCTTTAAGTCTTATCCCTGCCTGACTAGGCCTACTGCCTCCTGGATTTACCCTGGCACATACATTACAACAAGTAGTAGTTTTTCTAGCAATCTTATATAAGTGTGGAATGTAGTATCTAACCCTCAGCAGCTCAGTTAATTTTGTTTGCCCTAAGTGAGTGGCGTGGTGTGTGTCCTTAACTAGAGCCCATCCTAGAGCCTCAGGGAGCACAATTCTTGTGTCCGGGAGAATCCCCCATCCTGTGAAATCTTGTCGTCCCCCCTGTTCTTTAGCAAAGTTTTCTTCCTCAGGTGAGTACGTAGGGGTAGGAGGCAGGGTTGGGGCCAGCAGAGTCACAAGAAAGGTCAGAGGTTTTACTGGCCCCAAGGCTGCCGGTCTGGCCTGTAGGTCAGCTGCCCTATTTCCCCTTGCCTCCGGTGAATCTCCCTTCTGGTGTCCTTTGCAGTGCATCAATGCCACTGCCTTAGGCTTCCATATAGCTTCTAGTAGAGCTAGGATTTTCTCTTTGTTTTTGATGATTTTTCCATCTGAGGTAAGCAACTCTCTTTCTTTATAAGCAGCACCATGCACATGGGCCGTAGCAAAGGCATACCGGCTATCCGTGTAGATGTTAACAATTTTTCCCTCCGCCCAGTCCAAGGCCTTTATTAAAGCTGTAAGTTCTGCCTTTTGGGCTGAGGTTCTGTTTAGAAGAGCCTGGGCTCAGATAACCTGCTCTAGAGTGACCACAGCTGCCCCAGCGTACCTGACTCCGTCGACCATGAAACTGCTGCCATCTGTATACAGTACCTCCTCTGGGTTCCGCAGGGGGACGTCCGTGAGATCCAGTCGTGCAGCGTGGAGGACATCTATTGTCTGTTGGCAGTCATGTATGGGTTCCTCTGGCTCGCTGTCAGGTAGCAGTGTGGCGGGGTTTAAAACTGTGGTTTTTGAAAATTTTATGCATGGCTGGTCCAAAAGTAAGACCTGGCATTGGACTATGTGGGCATTAGACATCCATTTTCCTGTAGCTCCACAGAGTAGCAACTCCACTGCGTGGGGTGCCACTAAGTTCAACTCCTGCCCCAAGGTCAGTTTGTTCGCCTCCCTAACAGGGCCGTAGCTGCCACCGACCTCAAACAAGCTGGCCACCCAGAGGCTACGGGATCAAGTCTTCTTGAAAGGTAGGCAACTGGCCAGGACCAGGGTTCCATGTCTGGGTGAGCACCCCCTTAGCGACTCCCTGTTTCTCATGCACAAACAACTGGAAAGGTTTAGAGATGTCTGGCAAGGCCAAGGCTGGGGCTGCAGTCAGGGCAGTCTTGAGCTTGTCAAAAGCCTGTTGCCCCACCTCTGTCTATGTCAAGGGCTGATTTCCTCCAGCGCAGGTATACAGGGGCTTGGCTATTTCAGCAAATCCCAAAATCCATAGCCTGTAGTACCCTACTGCCACAAGGAATTCTCAAACTTGGTGTTTCGTGGTGGGGGTGGGTATTTGCAGCACTGCTTGGACTTGGCTGGGTGCCAGCGCCTGGTTGCCCTTCTCTATAACATGCCCAGGTAAGTCACTTTTGGCTGGCAGAGTTGGGCCTTTTTAGCTGAGACCCGGTACCCTAAAGTCTGCAGGGTTTTTAATAATGACTCGGTGGTCTTTTTACAGGCCTCCTGGGTTTTTGTAGCCAAGGGTAAGTCATCCACGTATTGGAGTAGGGTACACTCTGAGAACTGAGCTCAGAAGGCAGCAAGGTCTTGGCTAAGTGCCCCATCAAACAGAGTGGGGGAGTTTTTGAACCCCTGAGGCAGTCTTGTCCAAGTGAGTTGCCCCGAGACTCCAGTATCAGTGTTGGTCCATTCAAAAGCAAATATAGGCTGGCTAACAGGGGCTAGTGGGATGCAAAAGACTGCATCCTTAAGCTCCAAGACAGTGTAATGGTGGTGTTCTGAGTCTGAGACTTAGGAGGGTGTACGAATTTGGAACTGTAGGATGAACAGTTTCTACCCGTTTATTCACCTCCCTCAAGTCCTGCACAGGCCGATAGTCCTGTGTGCCTGGCTTTAGCATGGGGAGCAAGGGGGTATTCCAGGGAGACTTACAGGTAGTGAGGATTCCTCCCTTCAAGAGTCTAGTAATGTGTGGAGCAATTCCTCACCTGGCTTCCCGGCTCATAGGGTATTGCTTCACCTGGGCTGGAGTTGCCATTGCTAATAGCTGGACCACGACTGGGGTGCAGTGACTTGCCAGCCCTGGGAGACTTGTTTCAGCCCATACTCCCGGTACACTCTCTTGAAATTTGCGGAGGAAGTCTGGTGCTGGTGGTTGATTCATCTCTGAGGATAAAGCTTCCTGCAAGAGATAGTCGCCTGACAGAGCACAGGTGATGAGGATCTGCTGAGGTGGGCCTGTAGTTAAGGGAGGAGGAATTGAGAGGCACGCTTGACCCCCGCTGAAAGAAATATTTGCTTGCAGTTTGTGGAGCAAGTCCCGTTCCAGGAGTGGATATGGACACTCAGGGATGACCAAAAATGAATGGGTGACAGTGCCGTTTCCCAGATCAACTAATCGATTTGTGGTCCAGGGGCTGGTTGTGGTTTTTCCTGGAGTGCTGCTATCACTGCCTTAGTAACTTTTTATCTTGCTTGGCCTCTAAGGTGTCTCTATTGTTAAAGACTTTTTGGGCAATTTTTAACAACTGAGTTAAATTTACTCTCTGGAACCTCTCTAATTTTTGCAATTTTCTTTTTATGTCTGGGGCAGACTGAGAAACAAAAGCCAGATTGATGGCCTGCTGATTCTCCAGGCCTCAGGGTAATAGGCGTCCAGTAAGCGCTCAAGGAAAGCAGCTAGCAACTCCTGTGGACCCTGAGTTACAGTTCCTACCTCGGAGAGCTTACTGGGCTTGTGGGCCACTCCCCTAACCCCTTCTATAAGATACCAGTGAAAAGTGTTCAGAGCCTGGTGACCCCCCCAAGGTGTTGAGGTCCCATTAGGGTCAGGTAGAGGAAAAAAACTTTTTCCTCGCCCTGGACCTATGATGGCTTTCAGTGCTTCCTGTCTAATTTTGCCTTTTTCCTCTGTGGTGAACAGAATTAGTAATAATTGTTGGCAGTTGTCCCAAGTGGGGTGATGCGTCTGGAGTACAGATTTTAAGAGTCCTGTCAAAGCCTGGGGCTTCTCAGAGAACGGGGGATGTTGAGTTTCATTGTAAAACCTTGTCACCGTCACCGCCTTAAATTCCCCAGCCTCCCAGCACTACCCCCTCCCGGGGAACTTTCCAACTGGCAGGTGCCTAACCCTCCCCCTCTCACCGTTTTAGCAGTTCTCCAGCACAACCCCCTCCCAGGAACTCTTAGCAGTTCCCCAGCACTTTCCTTCCTCACAGCCCCTCACACTGGATGCATCTCTGCCAGCTTGCAGGCCATAGAAATCCCCTTTGCCATGCCATGGGTGCTGCCAGTTTTGGTTTTAGCCTGGCAGCTTTCCCTTGCTCTTAAAGCTCATGCCAGCACTCGGCGTTTTGGCCCTTTCTTTGATCTCTATCACTTTCCAGTTATATGTTACTTGACAAGAAGGGGATGTGAACAAAGAATGGGCTACCCTGATTGTCTCTGTTGGGGGTGCCTCTTGGAAAGGGAGGACTGCCGGTGGGTGTGGGGACCCCGCTACGGGTGTGCAGGGGGGACAAGGTTTGGTTAATAGTACTGTCGAGGGGGGTGCTGAGGCGCTGGTTTAGAGGGCCTTGAGTAGGGTGGAAGTAATTCCTGATCCTCTGCTGGAGTGGGAAGAATGGCTGGCCCAGAAGGGACTTTCTTTTGGGCCGGCTAACTTGACCTGAAGTCTAGCCTGTTTTATGCAGCGCTTTAGCCATGGGGGAGGCCATTGGACTAAGCCCAACCATCGGTTGATGTATGAAAACTGCTCAGGATATCCAGGAGTTTCTGCAACCATTTTCCATACAGCCTGGGTAATTTTTTTTGGTCATAGTTCCCAGTATCTGGCCACTCAATTCCAAAAGACAGCCATTCAAGCCCACACAAAGAACAGAGTTTTTCAGGGGTTAATTTCACCCCATATTGGCCTGAGAATCCAACCTTGAATTTGGCAGTCATGCATTGGAGTGGGGTACGAGGCCTGGAGCTAGACGACCCCATTTGTGCATTTTTTTTTTAATGCCAAATTTTCCTTAAGAAAATTTACTAATTTAAAACTGATTTCCCTAATTTAAATCTGGCTTTACTGAGGATTTGAACAAACAACCTTGCAGTTGCAGGCCCCACACCTTAACAACTTTGCTAACAAGTCACTTTTGTTACAAAAAGTTAGAAAGCTTTTCTTAAAGCCAGATTCAGGATGCAAATGCTGCACCCTGAGGCAGTGTGGGCTGCCTCAAAGCTGAGCGGGGCTGACTACCAGCAGAGAAAAGAAAAAAAAAAACGCTTAGTGTCAGTTTAAAACTGAACTTGCTGGCAGCGAGTTATTGGCCCCTGTGGCTTCTGGTCCCCTTCTCTCTCTCTCTCCTCTGTCTCCTTCTCTACTTTCTCTCTTTCTCTTCTGTCTCCTTTCTCTCCTCTCTTTCTCCTTCCTCTCTCCTCTGTCTACTTTCTCTCTCCTCTCTTTCTGTCCACTTTTTTTTCTTTCTCTCTTTTTTCTCTTTGCCTTTTTTCCCCCCCTATCTTTCCCTCCTTCTCTTCTCTTTTCTCCTCTCCTCCCTTCCCTACTTTCTCTTTCTGTGGTAAAGCCAATTTTGGAAAGCCTCAAATTTAAAATTTGGCCCTCTTTAAAGCAGGTTTTAGCAGGGCCTCTGCAGCTAGGTCCTGCAAGGACCAGACAACTGGGTTTTAGGGTTTAACCCTAGTCCTAGTCAGAGGAACAGGGGGTAGGGGCCAAGGTAAGGCGGTGGTCTTTTTCCCCGCAAACCACAACTGGTGAGAATAAGCACTATGGAGGTTTAGCGCTGCCTGGGCATAATCCTCCCCCTTATAAATTTTTAATGGCCAGTTGCTTCGGAAAGGTCAGGAACTGACAAACAGGTGGAATAAGAGGTCTACTGGATATGTGTTTTGGACCCACCACACCCGGTAGAGTGTGCAGAAGTGCTGCCAGTCAGTTTTTACTGGGGCGGTGACATCCTACCTCCCAACATCCAGGATAGTGCCACTATGCCTTTCTGTGATGCACCATTGGGCACTCCCCATAACATTGGACACTTTCCTGGCAGAACAGGCGGTTACCTGTTTTCCATCCCAGCCTGAGAAAGAGCACCCGTAAACTCTGATCTAGGGTTTTGTTCCACACAAGCTCCAAAGAAACTACCTTCAAGATGTCAAGGGCACAACGGCCTTCCTGACGTGGAATCTGACCCAGCACGGGCAAAATTACTCTTTTCCCGGTGGAGGTGGCTGGGAGAATTTACAGGCCACAATGACCAAAACAAGGAAGAGAATAAAGACAACTAGAGTTAAGACTATCTGCCACATGGCAAAGGAAGAAAGAGTGAGGCTTCAGTGATAGAAGAAGAAGATGAGAAAGAAAGAGAAAAGAGTAATTTCTGCTGGGGTGTAATCAATAAAAGTTCCCTGCATCCAGTGGTTCATCAACCACTGTAAGATATCTCCTACCTCAAGGGAAGATGGCCTGAACCAGTGTATGTCTGCTAGCAAGAGTCTAATAAAACTGACAAATTTACAGATGAGACAGGACCACATAAAAGAGTGACAGGCAAAAGGCGGTGCTCCCCAGATGGGAGACCAGTCAGATGCCTGCCTGGCCACTTTCCCAGAAGAATTTTCAGGGGCATCTTGGCTAAGGTGTACCCGTATAATCCCCGGGCCTGGTCACCTCAGGATGGAAGTCCAAGTAGGACAGCTCTGAGGTGAATCACCATTATGCCCTACGACGCTCCAGTGGAACCGCGGGTGAAGGCCCACACGAGCCCTGTAGCCTTTCAGCTGTGGGACTACATATATACACACTCTCTCACTCAAACAGCGGTTACGGAAAACAACTGAACGCTGCCACCCACTATGCCAGCTACCAGAAGGCGAACGCCGGTACCCACTGCACCAGCTACCCGAAGGTTGCCACCCACTATGACAGCCACCAGAAGGCAAACGCTGGTACCCACTGCACCAGCTACCAGAAGGCTGCCACCCACTATGACAGCCACCAGAAGGCAAATGCTGGTACCCACTGCACCAGCTACCAGAAGCCTCAAGCGACGTCTCGGTGAGGCTTGTCAGGTCAAAGTTGCAATGAATCGTCAGTCCGCTGACTCAGGCCCTTCCTTTGAATTAGTTCCCAGACCAGACTTACCTCCGGAGGTTTTTTTAGGACCCTGAGGAATTTCGGGTGAATGTCGGCCGAGAGGTCACTTATCCTCCACAGTGGCACTCCAGGGCCCTGGGAAAGAACAGGGAGCGCCTCCCCAGAGGCCCCTGAGGTGGGAGCGGCCGCCCGGGCGAGATTCTGAGATGGCTTTTTTCTGGTGATAACAAAAAGAGAATATCTCGGTGGGACCTCCAAATGTTGTACTGGATCGAGCGTAGAAAGTTAGCACCAAGACAAGAGTATGCCGGGTTGCAGGGTCATTTATTATGCCGGTGACCACAGAGGACTCACGTCTCTCCAACCTGTGGCCTTGAAAGGAGGGTGCCAAGACTTTTTATACCCGAAAAACACCTTGGGAGTGGGGGTGAAGAGCGCGGATGTGGATGAAAAGGCTTCAGATGTTCCAAGGTCCAGGGGATTCTGTAATTCACCTCCTGGGCGGAGACAAGGGTGCAGGTCTCCGGACATTCCAAGTGCCAGGGGACTTTTGTCATTCTGTTCGTTACTTCAGTGGTTTACAGAAGTCAAGATAGGCATTTGTTTACACACAGATCTTAGTTATCCTGGGTTGCTTATTTTAGTTATTACTGGTAAGCAACAGCTAGCAATTCTGGCACAATATCACAATAGTACAGCACAATTTCAGTGCTGAGTACCTACAGACTATCTTGTTCAGCTTCCTTTTACTTCCTATAATTTCGCTGAAATCATTCATGTTGTCTGACCAGATCCCCAAGGTAAAATTTTCTTTCCATTGTTCTGTAACACTAATCTAAATCTCAACAGCTTTTTAATCATCACATATTCTAATTTACTAGTTTATAGATTATATTTTTTTAAAAAATGCCTACTCTGTCAACATGCTAAGTATCAATCTACATTGTACTAGTTCTGTAAGTTTAGATTGTACATGCTGTCATTCATAGGTCACACATATGTACCATTTTGAAAAAAATACATATACACAGTGTTTGAAGTTACTAATTTTAGAATTTCATTTGAAACAGCCTAAGTAGTCTTTGTAACTGTTTCATACATATCAGTTATTCTCCTCTTTCTCATTTGCCAACAAGAATAATGCTCAGAAGCAACAAAGTAATCTACATCACCTAAATTTAGTTAAGAAGAGAAAATCACCGCATGTTCTCACTCATAGATGGGTGTTGAACAATGAGAACACATGGACACAGGGAGGGGAGCATCACACACTGGAGTCTGTCGGTGGGAAATAAGGAAGGGACAGCAGGGGGTGGGGAATTGGGGAGAGATAGCATGGGGAGAAATGCCAGATATAGGTAATGGGGAGGAAGGCAGCAAATCACACTGTCATGTGTGTACCTATGCAACAAGCTTGAATGTTCTTCACATGTACCCCAAAACCTAAAATGCAATTAAAAAAAAGAATTATAATTCCTACTCAACATTAAATACTTTAAAAGTCTGTGTTGTAAAAATTAGACTTTGGTGTTTTAACAGATAAATTTTTAATTTCTGTGTTACATTTCTTTGTTTTAATTTCACTTGACATTTTAAAGGAAGGGCATACATTCATTCCTGGAAGAATTATATTTCCCCACATTGGATGTACTGTTTCTCTTTTCTGGTTAACAAAATGCTCTTTTAAATTGTTACTATTATACAGTTAACTAAATTGGGGTAAAACTTCCTTATAGTCATTCAGAGTAAGAGAACAACATTTTCTGTTTATTCTTTGAGTCATGAACATATACAACATAATAGACTAGTACCATTGATATCTTTACTTGTTTTCTCTTCATAACTGTGCTTTTACAGTAATTGTAAATTCCATGTAGCATCTAATCTCAAGGAAAAAGTTTGGAGATAATGTTTAATTAAAATTCACTGGATGATTTGATATTGTTAATTATAAAAGTTATATACATTAGATATTATTTTTAATGTTGTTTAAATATTTTCATGACATATATAACTAAAAATTTTATTAACCATGTCTAAATCTCTGAAATTTTTTTTCCTTTGTGTTTAATGTTGTTTTACTTATAACTTTGAGGTTTTTTTTTAAAAAGAAGCTACATAAGCACAAAACAATAGTGAGCTAATATTTTCTTAATTCATAGCTAATTATTTTTAAAATAATGACCAATAGTATATATTTTAAGCAGTAAAAATGACATTACCACTATTACACTATAAAGACTTCCCTGTGTATTAAAGATAGGATCATTTTAGGCAATTGATGAGGCAAAGTTTTATTTCTTTATGGTTTGAAACTTCAAAAGTACTAAATGGCTTAAAAATTGAACATTCTATATAGAAAATAATAGAAGGTAATTATAAGAATGGAATGCTGTAATTTTAACAAGGAGATAAGACTTCAGACAGGACCCATGTTTTGTATCTTAGACTAAAGAGACCATGAATATTAGTGTACCAAGGCTGAGACCAGCTGTTATCACTAATCCAGGTCTTTTCCTGTATCTCAATCTTACGTAATGAGACAAGCCTATCATCAGTACCTAGGCCATCTGCCTCCCAAATCCCAATATGCTCCTTCTTGAAAACTCAGTTTATAAACCTTGAGATGCTATTCTCATTTTCCACCAAGGTTCCCATCTCCTTCACATCTTCACCCGCATGTACTTTATGATGCAGAATTCAGTCTAAACCAGTAGCTTTGTTCTAAATATATATTTGTATATATATATTTGCCTACAAATATATTTCTCTATGACTTAGTTAAAATGGCTTAGAGATTCACTGCCAAAGAAGATCAATGAAGAAATAGTTTCAATGTCCAATACAAATAACAACAAAGCAACAATAAATTAACAAAACCAAAAAGATGATAAGGCAAATCTGGCTTTTTTCCTCTGCAGCAATATGACTTTAGACAAGTTATTTACACTAGACCTCCCTTTTCTTTCTTCTTCTCCTTCTCCTTCTCCTTCTCCTTCTCCTTCTCCTTCTCCTTCTCCTTCTCCTTCTCCTTCTCCTTCTCCTTCTCCTTCTCCTTCTCCTTCTCCTCCTCCTCCTCCTCCTCCTCNTTCTCCTTCTCCTTCTCCTTCTCCTTCTCCTTCTCCTTCTCCTTCTCCTTCTCCTCCTCCTCCTCCTCCTCCTCCTCCTCCTCTTCTTCTTCTTCTTCTGCTTCTGCTTCTGCTTCTGCTTCTTCTGCTTCTTCTGCTTCTTTCTTCTTTTTCTTTTTCTTCTGCTTCTTTCTTCTTCTTCTTTTTTCTTCTTCCTCTTCTTCTTCTTTAATGGATGGGGTTATTTACACAATTCTTGTAAGTTTGTTGTAATGATTAAATTAGTCAATATCATGCACAGTGGATACTTTCTTAATATGCTCATTTAAAAAAATATTTATATAAACCAAAAACATGGGGGAAATGTAAGGTATTAATGTATTTCTATGTTTGTTTTATTCTACAAAGGAATTTCTAACTTGTATTTTCCTCATGGTATGTGGTCAAATATGTACTGCTGAGTAGGAAGGAAATATTTTATGGCTATGTTAGCTTTGTATGGCCAGCAAAGGTTATTTTGTTCACTCTGGAGTCATAATTTATTACATTGGCTTTTTATTGCTTTGAAGGAGTCCATACTAATATTCCCTATGCACTAATATGGTCAAGCTTATTGTTGGGAATCTGCTATGAAGTTCTCAGTGAATAATATTCTATAAACTTAATTTGATGATGTTTTAATAGCAAAGAGTTGGTAATAATTATTCTTTCCAATGTGCTAGAAAACATCGTAACGTCTGGTGGTTTTGAGGTCTTTGATCTGCAAGATTACTCTTGCTGAATACCTGGCAGCGAGTCTCCACCTGGAAGTTAACTTTGTGCTTTTATTTGTGTGTGCATGTATTTTTCAAACATTGAGTCATCTTGTCTTATTGCTGTTTGATGTGGTAATGGCACTATTTAATTACTCGCCTATCAAGAATTAAATATGACAGCAACTGCAATAGACATAGCAGTGTAGTAGATAGTTTCTTGCAACATTCTTTGCCAGCCATTAAAACAGAATCTATCAAAAAATAGAATTAAAGAAAACCCATTGTCCATAAATAAACAACTTCTATGACGTCAGTTAACAAAGAAAGCTGTTGAATCTAATAATTTTTTAAAATATCATGCTATATTATTTAAAGTTCCATAAGCTTTTTATCTGTTTCCTCCATGTCCTTAACTTTATATTTGCCTTCTTTACTCCCTAGCACAATAGCCTAGTTTTATGAATCCAAGATGGTAGTAAACCTGCTTTTAATCATTACTGTTGTAGATTGCCTGACATAAATTTGAGAATCAATGAAAAGAAGGAAAACATAAGTTAGTCTTTAATGAGCTGATATAAATTATTAAAGCATTCTTCTACGGCTAATTAGAGATCCTTAAAGGCAGGGTGAGAAAGTGTCCATGTATCTAGGAAATTAAGTAGGATTCCTAGGGCAACTAGATGTTGTCATTTCTCGCTATGCTTTGTTTAAACAATGTAGAAAACTATTTGTTGATCCATAAGACAATTAGTAATTTTTAATTTACAATGGATTTATTACAACCTACACATAAAATTATAAAAATTAAGTATATTACCAGATTTCATGGTTCTGAAAAATAGTATTTTATTTCTCTTTGACTACTAGTCAACTTGGCATTTTCTTATAAACTGAAACATATTGATAGGAATTGAAAGCTTGCACTGTCCAAAGTAAAACAAAATAATACAATTCTAAAATAAATTACTTTCATTGAATCAAGGAAAAAATTAGGAAAATGCGTTGGATATAATAGTTTTTAGTTTATTATGATAAATACCTAAGATGCATTTATAAAGAGAAAAAGAATTATATATATATATATATATATACACACACACACACACACACACATATATATATATATATATATATATATATGTATGTATGTATGTATCTTTTTTTTATTGCACTTTAGGTTCTGGGGTACATGTGCAGAATATGCAGGCTTGTTGCATAGGTACCTACGTGGCAATGTGGTTTGCTGCCTCCATCACCCTGTCACCTGTATCTGGCATTTCTCTCCATGTTATCCTTCCCCAACCTCACTACCCATCACTGTCCCTCTCCTATTCCCCTCAACAGAACCAAGTGTGTGATGTTCCCCTCCTTGTGTCCATGAGTTCTCATTGTTCAACACCCACCTATGAGTGAGAACATGCACTGTTTTATTTTCAGTTCTTGTGTCAGTTTGCTGAGAAAGACAATTTCCAGATTTATCCATGTCCCTACAAAGGAAACAAATTCATTATTTTTTATGGCTGCATAGTATTCCATAGTGTATATGTGCCACATTTTTCTTGTCCAGACTATCATCGATGGGCATTTCACTTGGTTCTAGGTCTTTGCTATTATAAACAGTGCCTCAATGAACATATGTGTGCCTGTGTCTTTATAATAGAATGATTTATAATCCTTTGTGTATATGTCCAGTAATAGGATTGCTGGCTCAAATGGTATTTCTATTTCTAGGTCCTTGAGGAAACACCACACTGTCTTCCACAATGGTCGAACTAATGTACACTCCCACCCACAGTGTAAAAGTGTTCTTATTTCTCCACTTCCTCTCTAGCATCTGTTGCTCCAGATTTTTTAATGATTGCCATTCTAACTGGCATGAGATAGTATCTCCATGTGGTTTTGATTTGCATTGCTCTAATGACCAGTGATGATGAGCATTTTTTCATACTTTTGTTGGCCTTATAAATGTCTTCTTTGGAAAAGTATCTGTTCATATCTTTTGCCCACTTTTGAATAGGTTTGTTTTATTCTTATAAATCTGTTTTAGTTCTTTGTAGATTCTGAATATTACCCTTTGTCAGATGAGTAGATTGTAAAAATTTTTTCCCATTCTGTTGGTTGCCAGTTCACTCTAATGATAGTTCATTTTGCTGTGCAGAAGCTCTGGAGTTTAATTAGATCCCATTTGTCTATTTTGACTTTTGTTGCCAATGCTTTTGGCCTTTTAGTCATGAAATCCTTGTTTATGTTTATGTCCTGAGTGGTTTTGCCTAGGTTTTCTTCTAAGATTTTTATGGTGTTAGGCCTTATGTTTAAGTCTTTAATCCATCTGGAGTTAAATTTTAGTGTAAGGTGTCAGGAAGTGGTCCAGTTTCTCCTTTTTGCACACTGCTAGCCAGTTTTCCCAACACCATTTATTAAACAGGAATCCTTTCCCTATTTGTCAGCTTGTCAAAGATCAGATGGTTGTATATGTGTGGCATTGCCTCCGAGGCCTCTATTCTGTTCCATTGGTCTATATTCTGTTTTGGTACCAGTACCATGCTGTTTTGATTACTGCCGCCCTGTAGTATAGCTTGAAGTCAGGTAGCGCGATGCCCCCAACTTTGTGCTTTTTGCTTAGGATTGTCTTGACTATTCAGGCTCTCTTTTGATTTCATATGAAGTTTAAGGTGATTTTTTCCAGTTCTATAAATAGGATCATAGGTAACTTGATGGGGATAGCATTGAATCTATAAATTACTTTAGGCAGTATGGCCATTTTCACAATATTGATTCTTTCTAACCGTGAGTGTGGAATATTTTTCCATCTGTTTGTGTCCTCTCTTATTTCCTTGAGCAGTGGCTTGTAGTTCTCCTTGAAAAGGTCCTTTGCATTCTTTGTTAGTTATATTCCTAGGTATTTTATTCTCTTTGTATCAATTGTGAATGGCAGTTCATTCTTGATTTGGCTCTAAGTCTGTTACAGGTGTATAGAAATGCTTGTGATTTCTGCACCTTGATTTTGTATCCTGAGACTTTGCTGAAGTTGCTTATCAGTTTAAGGAGATTTTGGACTGAGACGATGGGGTCTTCTAAATATACAATCATATCATCTGCAAATAGAGACAATTTGACTTCCTCCTTTCCTAATTGAATACGTTTAATTTCTTTATCTTGCCTGATTGCTCTGGCTAGAACTTTCAATACTATATTGAATAAGTGTGGTGAGGGAGTGCACCCTTATCTAGTGGCAGATTTCAAAGGGAATGATTTCAGTTTTTCCCATTCAGTATGATGTTCACTGTGAGTTTGTCATAAATAGCTTTCATTATTTTGTGATACGTTCTGTGGATACCTGGTTTATTGAGAGTTTTTAGCGTAAAACACTGTTGAATTTTTTTGAAGGCCTTCTCTGCATCTGTTGAGGTAATCATGTAATTTTTGTCTTTGGTTCTGTTTATGTGGTGGATTACATTTATGACTAGCGTATGTTGAACCAGCCTTGCATTTCTGGGATGAAGCCTACTTGATCATGATGGATAAGTTTTTTGATATGCTGTTGCAATCAGTTTGCCAGTATTTTATTGCAGATTTTTGCATCTGTGTTCATCATGGAAATTGGCTTGAAGTTTTCTTTTTGTGTTGAGTCTCTGCCGGGTTTTGGTATCAGGTTGATTTTAATCTCATAAAATGAATTGGAAAGGATTTCCTCTTTTTGGATTGTTTGAAATCATTTCAGAAGGAGTGGTACCAGCTCCTCCTTGTATGTCTGGTAGAATTTGGCTGTGAACCCATCTGGAACTGGGCTTTTTTTGGTTGGTAGGCTATTAATTGCTGCCTCAACTTCAGCCCTTGTTATTAGTTTATTCAGGGTTTCAACTTCTTCCTGGTTTATACTTGGGAGGGTGCAAGGGTCCAGGAATTTATCCATTTCTTCAAGATTTACTGGTTTATGTGCATAGAGTTGTTTGTAGTGATCTCTGATGGTAGTTTGTATTTCTATGGAATCTGTAGTGATATCCCCCTTATAGTTTTTTGTTGCATCTACCTGATTCTTCTCTCTTTTCATTTTTATTAATCTGGCTAGCGGTCTGTCTATTTTGTTGATCTTTTCAAAAAACCATCTCCTTGATTTATTAATTTTTTGAAGGAGTTTTTGTGTCTCTATCTCCTTCAGTTCTGCTCTGATCTTAGTTATTTCTTGTCTTCTGCTAGCTTTTGAATTTGTGTGATCTTGCTCCTCTAGCTCTTTCAATTTTGATGATGGGTATCGATTTTAGATCTAGCCTTGCTTCACATGTGGGCATTTATTGCTATAAATTTTCCTCTAGACACTGCTTTAGATGTGTCTCAGGGATTCTGGTACATTGTGTCTTCATTCTTGTTGGTTTCAAAGAACATCTTTATTTCTGCCTTCATTTCATTGTTTATCTAGTCAACATTAAGGAGCCAGTTGTTCAATTTGCATGAAGTTGTATGGTTATGAGTTACTTTCTTAATTCTGAGTTCTAATTTGATTGCACTGTGGTCTGAGAGACTGTTTGTTGTGATTTCCATTCTTTTGCATTTTCTGAGGTGTGATTTACTTCCAGTTACGTGGTTACCTTTAGAGTAGGTGTAATGTGTTGCTGAAAATAATGTATATTCTGTGGATTTGGGGTGGAGAGTTCTGTAGATGTCTATTAGATTTGTTTGGTCCAGATCTGACTTCAAGTCTTGGATATCCTTGTTAATTTTCTGTCTTGCTGATCTGTCTAATATTGACAGTGAAGTTTTAAACTCTCCCATTATTATTAGTGTGGGAGGCTATGTCTCTTTGTAGGTCATTAATAACTTGATTTATGTATCTGAGTGCTCCTGTATTGGGTAAGTATATATTTAGGATTGTTAGCTCTTCTTGTTGCATTGATCCTTTTACCATTATAATGCCTCTCTTTTTCTCTTTTGATATTTGTTGGTTTAAATTATATTTTATCAGAGACTAGGATTGCAACTCCTGCTTTTTTTTTTCTCTCTCTCCATTTGCTTGATAAATCTTCCTCCATCCCCTTATTTTTAGCCTATGTTTATCCTTGCACATGAGATGGGTTTCCTGAATACTGCACACTGATGGGCCTTGACTTTTTACCCAATTTGTCAGTCTGTGTCTTTTAATTGGGACATTTATCCCATTTATATTTAAGGTTAATATTGATATGTGTGAATCTGATTCTGCCATTTGATGCTAGCTGGTTGTTTTGCCCATTAGTTGATGCAGTTTCTTCATTGTGTTGATGCTCTTTTCCATTTGGTATGTTTTTGGAGTGGCTGATACTGGTCGTTCCTTTCTATGTTTAGTGCTTCTTTCAGGAGCTCTTGTAAGGCAGGCCTGGTGGTGACAAAACCTCTCAGCAATTGCTTGTTCATAAAGGATTTTATTTCTCCTTAGCTTATGAAGCTTAGTTTGGCTGGATATGAAATTCTAGATTGTAAGGTCTTTTCTTTTTTTTTTTTTTTTTTGAATATATATTTTATTGCATTTTAGATTTTGGGTACATGTGAAGAACATGCAGGATTGTTGCATAGCTACATACATGGCAACATGGTTTGCTGCCTTCCTCCCCATCACCTATATCTGGCATTCCTCCCCATGTTAACCCTCCCCAACTCACCCACTGAACCTCCCTTAGATCCCCCCGACAGACCTCAGTGTGTGATGCTCCCCTCCCTGTGTCCATGTGTTCTTATTGTTCAACACCTGCCTAAGAGTGAGAACATGCAGTGTTTGATTTTCTGTTCTTGTGTCAGTTTGCTGAGAATGATGGTTTCCAGGTTCATCCACGTCCCTACAAAGGATAGGAATTCATTGTTTTTTATGGCTGCATAGTATTCCATGGTGTGTATATGTGCCACATTTTCCCTGTCCAGTCTATTCTCGATGCGCATATTTGGGTTGATTCCAAGTCTTTGCTATTGTAAACAGTGCTGCAATGAACATTCATGTGCATGTGTCCTTATAATAGATCAATTTATAATCCTTTGGATATATATCGAGTAATGGGATTGCTGGGTCAAATGGAATTTCTATTTCTAGATCCTTGAGGAATCACCACACTGTCTTCCACAATGAAAGTTCTTTTCTTTAAGGATGTTGAATATTGGCCCCCACTATCTTCTGGCTTGTAGGGTTTCTGCAGAGAGACCCATGAGTCTGGTGGGCTTCCCTTTGTGGGTAACCCGACCTTTCTCTGTGGCTGCCCTTAGCATTTTTTCCTTCATTTCAACCCTGGTGAATCGGACAATTATGTGCCTTAGGATTGCTCTTCTTGAGGAATAGCTTTTTGGTATTCTCTGTGTATCCTGAATTTGAAAATTTGCTCCCTTGCTAGGTTGGGGAAGTTCTCCTGATAACATCCTGAAGAGGATTTTCCAGCTTGGATTCATTCTCTCCATCACTTTCAGGTACACCTATCAATAATACATTAGGTCTTTTCAAATAATCCCATATTTCTTGGAGGATTTGTTCATTTCTTTTCACTCCTTTTCCTCTCATCTTGCCTTCTAATATTATTTCATTGAGTTGGTCTTCAATCTCTGATATCCTTTCTCCTGCTTGGTCAATTCAGCTATTGAAACTTGTGTATGCTTTGCAAAGCTCTTGTGTTGTGTTTTTCAACTCCATCAGGTCATTCATATTCTTTAAGCTGTTTATTCTCGTTAGCATTTTGTCAAACCTTTTTCAAGGTGCTTAGTTTCTTTGCATTGGATCGTTCTCCATCCAGCTTTTTTCCTTTGCTGGTGAGGAGTTGTGATCCCTTGGAGGAGGAGAGGCATTCTGGTTTTGAGTGTTTTCATCCTTTTTGCACTGGTTTCTTCCCATCTTTGTGGATTTGTCTACTTGTGGTCTTTCTAGTTGGTGACTTTCAGATGGTGTCTGAATGGATGTTCTTTTCATTGATGATGAAGTTATTTCTTTCTGTTTTTCAGTTTTCCTTCTAACAGCCAGGCCCCTCTGCTGTAGGACTGCTGGAGGTCCACTCCAGACCCTGCCACCTGTGGTGGCTGCAGAATAGTAATGGTTTCTGCCAGTTTATTCTTCTATTATCTTTGTCCCAGAAGGATACCACCAGATGTCAGCCTGAGCTCTTTTTTATGAGGTTTCTCTTTGGATATATGGGGGTCAGGCAGCTGCTTGAGGAGACAGTCTGACCCTTTTAGGAGCCCAAGTACTGAGCTGTGAGCTCTGTTGTTTCATTCAGAGCTGCTGGGCAGGTACGTTTAAGTCTGCTGCAGGGGAACTCATGACTGCTTCTTTTCCCAGGTGCTCTGTCCTAGGAAGGTAGGGCTTTATTTGTAAGGTCCTGACATACTGCTGCTTTTTTTCAGAGATGCCTTGCTCAGCTAGGAGGCATCCTAGTCACAGTCTGCCAGCAGAGGCATTGCTGAGCTGCCATGGGCTCTGCCCAGCTGCTGTATAAACTTTCTTGTGGTTTTGTTTATAGAAGTATAGTTAGAACTGCCTCAATAATGGCAGTCTGCTTCAGTAATGGCAGATTGCCTCAGTAATGGAGGACTGCCTCAGTAATGGCAGACTGCTTCGTTAATGGTAGACACCCTTCCCCCCACAGAGTTGGACCATCCCGGGTCCAGCTGTGCTTGCTGGGAAACTCTTAATCCAGAGCTTTTCAGATAGTTGGTCTTTGTGGGGTTGGGATCTGCTGAGCTAGATCACCTGGCTCTCTGTTTCAGCCCCCTTTTTTTCAGTTGAATGGGCAGTTCTGTCTCCCAGGTGTTCCAGGCACCAGTTGAAATGGCTGCCCAGATTTGTGTGAGTTTTTGTACAGAGGCCCACTGTGCCAGCTGAAACAGCCATGCTAGAAACTTGTGGCATTTTTCAGCCCATATTTTGCTAAAACCAAGCATAAAAGTGAACAATTTCCCCTGTACCTTTAGGCCTTCATGCTGAAGGTTCCAATGTATACATGTTAAATAAATTTGTGTCTTTTCTCCAATTAATATGCCTTTTGCCAGTTGATTTTTCAGTATTACTTCAGGGGGTCAAGCGTCTTAGGCTTTACAATATACTGCATACCAGTGTGAGAGCTCCTTTAACAATGGGTTTGTTTGATGGTAGGCATATGCATCTTTTGCTATATTAAACATTATAAAACTCTACTTCCAAGCAGTTTCCTGATTTATACACCCACAAACAATGTATAAGGAGTTTCTGACAATTCCATGTTGAACCTGTTTGTACTCAGAAGCTTAACAAATGGTGAATATTTGAATAGAAGTCCAGTATATTTTTCAACATACGTCACGAATATAGTTAAGATTCATTTAAAAATTAGCATAATATTTCATATTCAAACAATAGCTGTTAAACATGTTTGTCTCTTTAGAAATTTTACTTTAATAATTCTACTTGTACCTATACCACAAGCCTATGTGTCCAAGAGCTTAAAGTAAAAGAAAAAAAAATTAGAAATTAAAATCTACTTGTATTATTAAATTGCATAGTAAATTATCTCTCATACACAATAAAATCAAGAAGTTCAACTAATGTACTAGGGATGAAAAATTTTGAATAGTTAGTGACTGGGGTTATGTTAAATTTATGCATATGCTTTTATAACCTTCTTACAAATAAGTCTTTTTTTTTGGTAACATGAATACTTTTACAGTAAACAAAAAAGAGAACATGCAAATATTTAAGTAACTGTTGTCTTGCCCTTCTTGAGTAAGTTATATATTGAATATTTCAATTTCTATAACTTGTTAAGTATATATACATCAGAATTTAGAATACTATTCAGAATGTGATATGTGCTTAGTAACATGAAATAAATAAATGGAAGAAATGTATGAATAAATGAAAACTGTTAACAGTAAGCTAGGATGCAAATTAATATCTTTGGAAAGTGAATTCAGAATTCAAATTTACATTGTAAATAGAAGAAATAAAAATGGACTTTTGTCTTCAACAAGTAAGGAGCTTGAGAGTTATCACAGCCATCCTTATAACCACCGGAAAACAGAACGAACTGAAAATCAATTACTTTTTCAAGTTAGGAGAGAGCTGAGGTTGCAGGGCAAACTTCCAACCTGAAATCTGGAGAGAGAATTTAACCAAGAGTCACAGCTAACATCTGGCTACCTGGAGCAGAAGCCATAGGAATAATAAACTGGTAGGAACATTTACATAATTTTAATGAATAATAGGAGACTGAGTATGGAATAACATGAGAACGAAAAACCACTGTGTCAGTCTTAAATAGATTACCACACTTCTGTGGGTTTTAACTCCACACATCCCATCAGATTCTTAAAGTGATGATCCAAGAAAAACCCCCCTTATGGCCCTATCTGGAAGAGAGGAAGAGTAATCCTTGTGAAATGTGTCTAGAGTCATTTTCATAAAAAAGGACTTTTCTCCAGTGAAAAAGACTGTAAAGTTTTATCACACTTTGTAGAAAGGCATTTCTTCCATCTTAGCCCCCTCTAGCCTTATTGTCTCATGGAAGGAAGAGAGAGAAAAAGATACAGGTTGAATATCACTTATTTGAAATGCCATGACTAGATGTGTTTTGGATTGTGTATTAGTCAGGGTTCACAATCCCTCTAGGGGGACAGAACTAATGGAATATATACACACACACATATATATGTATATATGCTATATATTTATGCTATATATTGTGTACTATATATTTATATAGTATATAGTATACAGTAGAGTTTATTAAGTATTAACTCACATGATCACAAGATCTTACAGTAAGCCTTCGGCAGGCTGAGGAGCCAAAAGAGCTAGTCTGAGTTCCAAAAGTGAAGAACTAGGATTCTAATGTTCGAGAACAGGAAGTATCCAGCATGGGAGAAAGATGTAGGCTAGGAAGCTAGGCCAGTCTCTCTTTTCACATTTTTCTGCCTGCTTATATTCTAGCTGTGCTGACAGATGATTAAATTGTGCCCACCCAGATTAAGAGTGGGCCTGCCTTTCCCAGCCCACTGGCTCAAATGTTTATTTCCTTTAACAACACTCTCACAGACACACCCAGGATCAATACTTTGTGTCCTTCAATCCAATCAAGTTGACACTCAGAATTAACCATCACAGATTTTTTTTTTTTAATTTTGATTTTTGTTTTTCAAATTAGGGATACCAACTTGAATGTCACTGGAGCAACACTTATAAAGTCCACAACCAGGAATAATAGGTCACTCATTAAAAGACTGAGGTTTAACCATAAGATTATAGAATGTCCCTCCCATCAACACTTGACCACCATATCAACAGGGGTCCAGTATAGGAACAGTGGATTATAACTTAAATATTTGCAAGAGGCAGGCATTTTCTGAGACGAGTACTTAGTGAAGTCTGAAGTTTAAAGAAGAGAGGAAAACAAGGAACTTAAAGAAAATTGAAATTTCTAGCATCTTCAAATACAGCAGATATTAAACATATCCCACTTCTTATCCTTATTGCCATAAGTCCTAACACTAAAGGTTATGTACCTCAGTTTCTATGGCTCAATGCAACAGGTCTGGCTATCAACAAAAAAAATACAAATTATACTCAAAGGCAAGATGAACACAACCTAAAGAGAGGAAGTAAGCATCTTAAGCAGACTTAGATATGACACAGATATTAGAATTAGTTGACAGGGAATTTAGAATAATTGTGATTAATACATTAATGGCTCTAATGGAGAAAATAAACAACACACATGAGAAAATGAGTAATGGAAGGAGAAATATAGACAGTCTAAGAATAAAAAAAGTTAATAATGAAAAACTCCTTAACAGAAATGAAGAATGGTCCATTGGATTCATCAGTAAACTCCACATAGCTAAGAAAAAATTATTGAAATTGAAATTAAGTAAATAGCAACTTTCCAAACTTATATTCTAAGAGAAGATAAATGATAATAATAGATAAAAGAACAGTGTACCAAAAAAACTGGAAATATTTCAAAACCACAAAATATGCCTACTTGGAATACCAAAGAGAGAGGAGGGAGAAAGAATAATTAATGAAATAATGGACAAGAGCTGCTAAAATCAATGGCAGACACAAAACAGAGATCCAGAAAGCTCAGAGAACACCAAACATGGGGAGAGAAAATCAACAATAAAAAAAAAAAACACCTCTAGGAATATCTAGTGATAGAGCTGTGTAAAATATTTAAGGTGTTGAAAGAAAAAAAATGCGCACTAATGTGGAATTCTATATTCAGCGAAATTGTCCTTTAGCAGTAAAAGAGAAATATATACTTTCTCAGATAAACAGAAACTGAATACATCGCCGGATGACTTTCTCTCCAAAAAATATTAGAATAAATCATTCAGGGAGAAGGAAAGTATAAATAAGAAAACAAAACATATTTGAAAAGATATTAAAATAATTATTTTCTATTTTCTAAATATCTGAAAGTCCAAGTATGAAATAATAGAGGTCAGTTTATAGTGAATCTCATTTGGAGATGCTAGAAAACTTCTGTAGGTATTGCAAGACAAAAATTTAAAATGTGACACATATACACCATGGAATATTATGCAGCTATCGAAAACGATGAGTTTGTGTCTTTTGTAGGGACATGGATGAACCTGGAAACCATCATTCTCAGCAAACTAATACAAGAGCAGAAAATCAAACACCGCATGTTCTCACTCATAGGCGGGTGTTGAACAATGAGAACACATGGACAAGGGAGGGGAGCACTACGCACTGGGGTCTGTTGGGGGGAAATAGAGGAGGGACAGCAGAGGGTAGGGAGTTGGGGAGAGAGAGCATGGGGAGAAATGCCAGATATAGGTGACGGGGAGGAAGACAGCAAATCACACTGCCACGTGTGTACCTATGCAACAATCTTGCATGTTCTTCACATGTACCCCCAAACCTAAAATGCAATAAGAAAATAAATTATATGATCTTGGTAGGGTGTGGTGGCTCACGCCTGTAATCTCAGCACTTTGGGAGGCTGAGGCAGGCGGATCACGAGGTCAAGAGATCGAGACCATCCTGGCCAACATGGTGAAACCCCGTCTCTACTAAAAATACAAAAATTAACTGGGTGTGATGGCGTGTGCCTGTAATCCCAGCTACTTGGAGGCTGAGGCAGGAGAATTGCTTGAACCTGGAAGGCGGAGGTTGCAGTGAGCCGAGATTGTGCCACTGCATTCCAGCCTGGCGCCTGGTGACAGAGTGAGACTCTTTTTTAAAAAAAAAAAAAAAAAAAAGAATTATATGGTCTTTAGTTCATACGCTATTTAAAAAATATAAAAGAAATAAAGGTAGAGAATCATAGCTAAGGGCTTCATTAAGATTAGTTGAAGAAGTTAGTATGTATCTCCTAAAGTAAGGAACAGTGGGAACTACTGCTTGATTCATTTATCACACAAAGGAATGGCAGTATCTGCTTTGTTTCTCTGATGGTAGAGAAAGGAGAGACAACATTAGAGTTGGTCTACATCAGAACTTGGGATTTTTTTTTTTTTTAAGCATCTGTGTTTTCTTTGGCTTAGAAATGAGCCAAGAGGGAATGAGTTATTCAGGAGCTATCCTCAAGGTACTTTGCCCAAAAGGCTTTCTAATTGATCAGAGATCTCTACAGAGCATACGGTGGACCACCAAAAATCAGACTCTGAGAGTATATCAAAAGAGGCCAAGCAGATGACACTTTATCCATATTTGAATAGGCAGATGAGAAATACCTAGGAATAGAGTGTCTCTAACAAGCTAACACATCACTGCAAAATATTTTCGAATACCTTGCAAATCAAGAGAGCCCCAATGCATATCAGGGTATGACATAAAGTCATTCTTCAACATAATGTTTTTTTCTATATTCTTTTTCTGAGCCAGAACTTGTACAAATCACCACTGGAAACTTACAAAGAAAGGGACTGAGAACTAGTGAAGTAAAGAAGAAACCTTCCCCCACCCCATTTCTTACTTTAGGCTTCCATTTAGATATAAGACAGAAATGAGGGAAGGAGCTTACAACGACTATCAGAATTTTTATCACTCTGTGTGGGACTGCATTATTACTTACTGAAATAAAACACTAAAATAAACAGAAACCTTTGTGTATCATGAGTGTGCATCGAAAATATTTGACTTACAGAACTAGTCCTGGACAGCACGCTTTTTGAAAAATTGGTTACAAAGAGATGGAATGCCTGGCAGTGTAAAAGATCCAGTTGAAGTTAAAGATCCTGAAATGACATATTAGCAGTTAGTATGGGTGTGTGATTTTTTTTTTTTTCCTAGTAGGAGTGGGTAGGTTATAGCAGTTAAGAGTACAGACAATTGAGCCAAACTGCTTGGATTTTAATCCTGGTTGTATCACTTAATGGTCGACTGATCTTTGTTAAATGATTTAAGCTCTTTTTATCTTCACTTACACCTGTTTTATGTGTGTTAATTGTAGTGCAGGCTTTGTATGATTGTGAGGATTATAAAACTGGTATATGTTAGCACTTAGCATCGGTATATGTTAGCAATGGTACAGGGTAAGTATTCTACTAATGTTATCTATTATTATTATGTTCCTCAGCAGCTCTTAGTTGCATATGCATGGAAAGAGGCCATGATAACATACAACATTGTACAGAGTTAAGATGTTATGTGACGGAAAGACATGGGTGAGTTTAGAAAATTAATTACAGTTTAGTTAAAGAATTGGAGAACCTATGCTGCATAAATAGAACATAAGAGCAGGAGAGGGCTGATAGAGAGATACAAGATGATGGCTTGCATTGCGGAGCAAATGAAAGTATAATTAAATAATTTCATATTTTACATGTCAGTCTGTTCAGGCCTTAAACCAGTGGCTTATAAATAATGAAAATTTATTTCTTACATTCCTAGAGGCCTGGGAAGTCCAAAATCAAGACACAAGCAGCTTTAGTGTCTGGTGAGGGTCTACTTTCTGGTTAATAAACTGTCTGCTTCTCACTGTAACTTCCCATGGCAGAAGAGGCAACACATCTTGCTGGGGAGTGCAATTATAATTGCACTAATGTCATTCATGAGGATTCCACTGTTATCACCTAAGCAACTCTCAAAGATCCCACCTCCAAATACCATCACATTAGAAATCAACATATGAATTTTGATGCTATAAAAACATTAAGTCTATAGTATGATATTCCTGTTCCCCCAAATTTATGTTCTTCTTACAAGGAAAATACATTAATTCCATTCAACAATCCCACATATCTTTACTCATTCTAGCATTAACTGAAAAGTTTAAATTTCAACATCTCATCTAAATATTATCTAAATTAGATATTGATGATACTTAACATATGATTCATCCTGAAGCAATTCCTTTACAGCCTTGAACCTGTGAAATCAAATGCATTACATGCTTCCAAAATATAATGGTGTGGAAGGCATAGGATAGACATTACTTTTCCAAAAGAGAGAAAAGAAAAAAGGAGTGACAGCTCTTAGGTAATTTTAAAACTAAATGTGGCAAATTTCATTAGCCCTTAAAACATTATGCTTTCTAGATCGATGTTCTGCCCTGCCGGACAACTGGGGTGAAGATCACACATTGGCTCTGTGGGACTAAAGTCTCATACTTTGAAATATAAGTGGAGGCAACTATGCTCCCAGGGCTTTTATTATCTGTGAGGTTGTGGAGTTGACACCATGCAGACACCACCAAAGTTTTCTGTCTGTGCCCTTCAGAGAAGTGGCCAGTGCAGCCTGTACCACATGAGGGCCCACCTAAACTTCATCAGGGGCAGCTGTGTGTAATGCCAGAGAGCAAGGCATTGAGGCAAAATGGGTCCCACAGGCTCTGACAGTCCTTCCTTTGAAACCAATCTACCCACAAGGCCCTTGGACTTTGAGCCAGTTGTAAGAGAGGTAGTCCTAATAATCCTTAAATTGCCTTCAGGGTAATTCTTCCATTGTCCTGGATAATAGCGCCTGGGTTCTGTTTACATGGCTGATCCACACAACAGTCACTTGACCACACCCTTAGTGTTCTTTGCCAAAGAGGCTTTCTCATTCATTATAATATGAATATACTGAGAGTTTTCCAAATCTTTAAGTTCTCTTCTATTTTGATTAAAATTATTGTGCTTATGTCATTTCTCTCTTCTTGTATTTTATTATAAGCAATCAGGAAGAATCATGCTGCTCCTTCAACACTTGGTTTAGAACTTTCCTCAGGCAGTTATCCAATTTCATCACTCACAAGTTCTACTTTCCACAAAAACATATGGAACAAAACTAATTCTTCCAAGTTCTGTGCTACATTATAATAAAGATGACCTTTCTTCCAGTTTCCAAAAACATTCCTTTGAACTCTGAGATCTCATCAGAATGCCCTTTACTATCCATGTTTCTACAAACATCTCTTCAAGATAACTTAGGCATTCTCTAAAAAAATTTAGGTATTCTCTGTAATTTCCCCTTCTCTTTTTGAGTTCTCTTAAGAAGTATCTTAATATTTGATTCATGAAAATGTAGACATTTTCAGCATGTAAGTCAAAACTCTTTCAGGCTCTACCCATCACCTGGTACCTTAAGTTGGTTTATCTGAGCTGCTATAACCACATGTCATAAACTAGGTGGCTTATAAATAACATAAAATTATTTCTTATCATTTTGGAATCTGGAAAGTCCAAGATCAAGGCCCCAGCAGGTTTTGTGCTAGGTGAGGTCCCACTTCCTGGTTGATAGACTGTCAACTTCTTGTTGTGTTCTCACGTGATATAAGGAGCCAGGCAGCTACTTGAGCTCTCTTTTATAAGGGCAATAATTTCATAAATATGAGCTCCACGCTCATTACCCAATCACTTCACAAAGGCCCCAAATCCAAATACCATCGCACTGAAGATTAGTTTTAAGTAAGTCAATTTTGTGGGGACATAAGCATTCAGTCTACAGCAGAAAGGAATAGGCCAGAAAACACATAATTTGGGTGTGTATCTATTTTTGTCCTGTTTTAAAGGTCACTGTGAATAATGAATAAACTCATAGAAGACATTAATACTTCAAGGAATGATGGTGAATAAGCAAAGTTTAGTAAATGTAAATAAAGAGAGAAAATGGAATGTGGTATATGTGTATTTCATGAATTATAATGTGTATACAATTCTGATCATAATGTTTAGTACTTACAATTTGTTGTGTATGACTTCAGTAAATTCATGCACCATAGAGGAGCTGGGCTTTTCTTATTATTGAAGAAAAAATGGTCTGGAGGTCACAATAGGAAATAAGGAAGATCTGATCTCAAATATGACTTTATGTCAGACTCTGAGTAGGATAATTCATAATCATAATGGGAAGTTTTGTGGGTTATGCAAGTAAAAGCAGTTTCCATCTGAAAAAGCTTTGAGTAAAACAGTGTGATCAGTGAAGGACAGGCATTATTTAGGATAAAAATGTGGAAAGAATAGTAAGCTAAAAGTTAAATTATATATAAACAAGTTTCCCACCTAAAAGGGCATTGTAGAATGATTTTAGAAGTAATAGAATAGTGGAGCCTGATCATATTTGTCTCTCATATTGATGGTATCACACTGATATATATATATATATATATATATATATATATATATATATAGATAGATAGATAAAAAAATGACACCAGAAGTCTTGGTAAAATACATGATTAGCATAAAGTGAAAGCTTCATGCATTCACTCTAGTGTTCCTATCATGGTTAGACATTCCAGGCACTTTAACGTAACTAAAAAATAATGAACAAACATGGTTGGCTGAAAGTCAACAGATAATAGACACAAACAATGTAAGTTATATAGAAAGTTAACAGTGTAATGGTACTAAAAGATAGAGAAAAATAAGCAGTTTTGACAGAGGTGGATTGCAAAGTAAAAAAAAAATTTTTTTTGAGATGGAGTCCTGCTCTATCTCCCAGGCTGGAGTGCAATGGCGCAATCATGGCTCACTGCAACCTCCACCTAACGAGTTCAACCAATTCTCCTGCCTCCTACTCCTGTGTAGCTGGGATTACAGGCATGTGCCACCATACCCAGCTAATTTTTGGAATTTTTAGCAAAGATGGGGTTTCTCCATGCTGGTCAGGCTGGTCTCAAACCTCTGACCTCAGGTGATCCACCTGCCTCAGCCTCCCAAAGTGCTGGCATTACAGATGTGAGCCACTGTGCTTGGCTGCAAGGTAAAATTTTAGATTTTGAGAGCTAAACATTTGCACAAAATCTTAAAGAAATTAAATGAGCTATTTGTGGGCATGTATGAGAGGACATTCCAATTACAGGGCATGGCCAATGCAGAGCCTAAGGGATGCTCTATAACACATTATCTCATGTGAGAAATGATAGTTTGAGCCAGGATGGTAGCATCTGAGGCTATAACAACAGGGAAGAATTGGAATATTTTGATAAATTAAACAAGATAGGGCCTCCAAATAGACATATGAAAAAGGTGTGCCAACCTGAGGAACATAATTACCTGAGTCTGACATTCATTAAATATGCAAAGGCAAACAGATATTGAATAACCTTACAGATGAAGTGATTTGGATCTTTGTATAAACTGATTAGTTATTTCATTTAATCTTTATTTTGAACAGTAGGTTAAAAAAATGAATTTCTATTTTTTGCCTCCATTGATTATAACAAACTTCTAGATTAAATAAGCATATCATAAAAACTACAAAAAGATCAAAGAGGGATAAGAGGTGATAACCAACTAGTAAATTTTTCATTCTCCATTTATCTAAATTTCATGGTCATTTAATTTCACTTTTAATAAAATAATCTTTTAGTAGGCATGACAGTGTTTCTTGAAAATTAGTTGAACTTGAAAAAATTGTATTAACTCATGTAATTCAGGAATATTATGATGTTTAAGCAATGAATATAGAATATTTATAAATCCAAGTTTTTTAAAAGTACCAATATGTTACTGAGTAAAACATGGATCTTGTATTTAGTTTGTTAATATGATTTGCACCTGTTTCTCCACTCAAATCTAATGTTAAATTCTAATCCCTAATGTTGAAGATGAGGCCTGGCTCGGGAGGTGATCAGGTCATGCGGGCAGATTTCTCATGAATGGTTTCATACCATACCCTTGAAACTGTCCTTGCAATAATGACTGAGCTCTCATAAGATCGGGTCATTTAAAAGTGTTTGGCACCTCCCCCTCTTTTCTTGCTCCTGCTTTGGCTGTATGATGGATACTCCTGCTGCCCCTTTGCCTTCCGCCATGATTGTAAGTTTCCTGAAGCTTTCGCAGAAGCCTAGCACATGCCAGCATCGTACTTGCTATGCATCCTGCAGAATTGTGAGCCAATTAAACCTCTTTTTATAATTTACTCAATCTCAGGTATTTCTTTATAGCAATATGAGAATTGGCTAATAGACATAGGAAACTCCTTGTGTAACTTAAAAATGAACCGAGAAAGGAAAAATGTAAGGTTAGAGGAACAAAGGTATAAGTAACATTAGACAAGAAAACTTGTCAAAACAGTGTTTGGACATTTTTATATAGCAATCAATTTATACTGAATAGGACCATCATAGAACATTTTTATATAAAATTCAATGAAAATCAAAGATGAACTAACAATACCAGTAAGACATGGAAGAATATACTCAATTAAGTTTTACTAAACTCTTTGTAAGCATAAGCTGTAAGTTTAGTAACCTCTTTAAGCTGGTTTATGTTTGGAAATATAAAAAAAGATGCCAGTTTAATTATATTTCTCACTCTAAGAAAAGAATCTATAGCTTGGAATGAAGATATTTCATTTCTAATTTGCATTATTTAATAACAAATATAAAGCAAACTACTTACACACTAAGAAATGTAATTGCTAATTACACCTAAAGAATTGTTTCTGCTATTTTGATTATAGCAGAAAATGAATGAACTGAAATTTCCAGTTTTACTCTCAGAATGAAAATTATTAAAAGGATTTTTTAATGAAAAGAAAAGGTGGGTATTGGTCTAAATTACATGTCACTTCAACCTGATAGACTATTGATGAAAAGAGTATTTTTTAAAAGAAATTTCTCATTAAGCAATTAGCACAACTACCAAAAATGAATAATAGGGGCTTATTAATGAGATAACGAAATAAAATTAATTTGTATTTCCCAAAGAGAATAATTCTGTTCCAAGATCAAAGTCATTACTCAAGTTTTTGAGTTATATGAAGAGTTTTAAAATGTACTGGTATAATGAAACCAAGACATGAAATAAATAGAAATTCAGGTGATAGGGAGGATTATGAACTACTAATGATTGTGGAAGTGTCACTCCTCTACGGAGAAACAATCAGTAATTCAACATTAAATTGAGAACTAGCAAACTTGAACTTATTGATGAACACATTTGATATTAAAGAAATTAATCTAGTGGACAGCTTCACTGCTATAGACATGACAAAAAGAAATGGTTAAAATTTACTGTTAGAAGAGTCCATATTCTAAGAAAATTAGGTCACTGGGGCAAAGATCCATTTTCAGAAGGAAATCCAATTAAAAAATTATATGCTAGGATGGAAGTTGTCTCAGACAGACTGTTCATCTCACATGGTGAGAGTGTCATCTAGAAAATGTGCTAAAAGAAGACATACGTGAGGCCAACAAACATATGAAAAAATGATCATCATCACTGGTCATCAGAGAAATGCAAATCAAAACTACACTGAGATACCATCTCACGCCAGTTAGAATGGCGATCATTAAAAAATCTGGAGACAACAGATGCTGGAGAGGATGTGGAGAAATAGGAACACTTTTGCACTGTTGGTGGGAGTGTAAATTAGTTCAACCATTGTGGAAGACAGTGTGGCGATTCCTCAAGGACATAGAAATAGAAATTCCATTTGACCCAGCAATCCCATTACTGGGTATATATCCAAAGGATTACAAATTGTTCTACTATAAGGACACGTGCACACGAATGTTCATTGCAGCACTGTTTACAATAGCAAAGACCTGGAACCAACCCAAATGCCCATCGACGATAAACTGGATAGGGAAAATGTGGCACATATACACCATGGAATATTATGCAGCCATCAAAAACGATGAGTTAGGGTCCTTTGTAGGGACATGGATGAACCTGGAAACCATCATTCTCAGCAAACTGACAGAAGAGCAGAAGATCAAACACCGCATGTTCTCACTCATAGGCAGGTGTTGAACAATGAGAACACATGGACACAGGGAGGAGAGCACTACACACTGGGGTCAGTTGTGGGGAAATAGTGGAGGGATGGTGGGGGGTGGGAAGCTGGGGAGAGATAGCAAGGGGAGAAATGTCAGATGTAGGTGATGGGGAATAAGGCAGCAAATCACACTGCCATGTGTGTTCCTATGCAAAAATTTTGCATGTTCTTCACATGTACCCCAAAACCTAAAATGCAATAAAATAAATAAATGGGAAAAGAAAAAAAAAAAAAGAAAATGTGCTTTCACAGTCTTGCAGAGGATATTCAATGCAAACAGAATGAGAGGAGAAGTTTCAAATAACATCAGGACAAGTCTTCACTGACCTAGCAAGGATAGGCTAAATTCTATCCTAGCCAGATAGGACAAGGCTATCCTATCATTGATGAAAAATGGATGACTCTGAGATAGGAATAACCAAGTTCCAGTGGCTTACAACATTTAAGGGCTTGGCTCATCATAGGATGCAACCACATAAAGAGTATTTGTGTTACCTAAACTACCACTAGATTTTCTAATGAGAAATAAAGAAGCAAGAGCTGAGCCTTTAAGTGATTCATATTATTAATGTATTGACTGAAAGGAGCAATTTGGTAGAAAAAGAATTTATTTGGAAGTTTAAATTTCTTAATAGGCTTTCTATGTTTCAAAGGATGTAACTTTGACATATTCAGGGAATTTTCATAAAACATGTAGCATGAAAATAATTATGAACTACATAAAATGGCAATAGGTAATTTCCAAGTTTATTTACTAAAGTTAAGCAAAAAAAAATTAGTATTAATGAAAAATAAGTCAATTATTTTATTTGAGGTGTCTCATATAATGTACAAAATGAGTAATTATGTCTCTTGCTGGTATAACTTGATCAATTTATGAGACTCGTTGAGTAAGAGATTATATTTAGAGATCTGATTTTATGATTTTGTGAAACAGTGATACAGTGATACATATATGTATATAAGAACCTTCAAATATGAAAGGTAGAACATAAAAAATATGAAAAGTAGATTACAAAACTCTTTCATCTACAGACTAATTCAATGGAGAATTTTTTTAGCATTGTTTACTTAAAATATAATTCAATAAATAAAATGAGACTCCCAGAGAGCTTTTGTGTAGCACATAATTCATGTAACAGTTTTCTACATAAAAGTGGGCCAAGGTAAAGTTGGTGGCCTATGAGGATATTTAAAAAAGCTAAAATTGATTGATATTGAACACATATAATTTGTAACCTCATACCTCTCTGGGGCTAAATACAGGTTATTCAAATGTTTCCACACTGTATTTGGATTGCAAATATAGTTAAATGCGGGAAGTAAAAACACTTTAGAATCAATGAGTTGTTGAGTTACAGGTTCTGGAGGTTTGTGTTACAGGTGGGAAATTGGTACAATAGGCATATTGTTTGTGCATGTGTGAGAAAAAAAATGTTAGTTTGAAGGTCTCCTACATTTAGCTTTTCTCTGAGGAATTAAGGTAGTATGTATGTAATTAATTTTCAAGTATTTGACATTCTCATTTATAAATTTGTGACGTTACTTCTTATTTCTTGAAAGGCTTATAGTCTCAAAAATTCTATTCTAACCTCTTTTCTGATCAGGCTTCTTTCCTTTTTAGTAATTCAAATATAATTTCTATTCTTTCAAAGACAGGGTTTTATTTCCTCTGACCTTTTAGATCCTTTTATCTTTATTGCTTAATAAAGCTTGACAAAACGTATCATCATCTCCCACAAAAATTGGCTTATTCTTCAAAAGTCATTACCAAGAGCCATGTTCGACCCCTGACTTCAATGGTCACCCTAATTAGTTAACAAATGCTACACATTCTATCCAAACAATGCCCCCTAAGGCTAACCTGTATAAAACCACCTATTCCTAATAATGTTAAAATTACACAGTTGGATTAACTCCTCAACTCATCTGTAATCTTTCCCTATGATAACTCTGTCTATACATTGTAATCATATTTAGGCTGGAGATAAAATTAACAATTAAAATGAGTATTAGTTAAATGATAATATAGATCTGTGTTTCTTTTAGTGCTTAGTGCTTCTACCTGGGTTGTTTAATTTAAAATTTTGACTCCAATTTCTTTTCTTATATCTGCTGAGACAGAATCTCTGCAGGAAGAAACTTTTATCTGAATTGTCTTTGACTTCAGATGATTCTAATGAATAATGGCCTTTGAGAACTAAGATTAGAGTTTCAAACTCGGTTTATTGGAATCACCAGGAAAGCTCATTAGACAGCACCTTATCACATTTCAGTCTACGCAACTCTAACTCAATATGTTTGGGGACAAAGCAATGAACGTATAATCCAGTGTGGTGTGTCTGAAGCTTGACCTTTGGGAATCCTTAACCTTCAGAATTGACTCCATATTTTGAAGGATGTTTAATTTCATAACTGGATGTCCAAACGTTTAAATACTATGCTCAAAAGCTTGTCTTGTATAACATTAGAGCTCTCTTTCCAGCATTCACAAATGTCCACAATATTCCCTAAATGAAAAGAGCACAAACTTATCTACCACTGTTGATGTTAGATATGCACCTACTACTCCGATAAAAGTGAATTCTCCCCATTGTTCTCCATAGTTTAAAGTGTTCTTAGCAATTTTCACATGTCTGTTGTACCGGGTATAAGGTATGCTTTGGAAAACTTTTGTAATAATTTTATAATAATTCATTTAGAAATATTTAAATACTATCTCAAATAATAAGCTGTTTTTCTAAATGTATAGTTTACACTGTTTTTCTCCTTGAAGGCTCTTAATGTAAAAAAATATAGTAATTTATATCCTGGTTTTTAAGATTCTTATACTTTTGGGTCAAAGAAATAGAAGACTTACTTGACAACGGAATACAATTTTTTCAGTTCATACCTGTATTTAATCTACTACTGTTTTGCTAAATATTTGGTATCTTTTAACATGAATAAATCTAGATTTTCTTATATGTTCTGTAAGTTTTTAATAATGGGTGTTGCTTGACATAAAATAATTTAATAAATTTTCTTTTTCTCTACACAGTGTTAGTTTTAACAGTATAGAATTATATGATTCTATTTTTAATTTAAATATAACTGATAACCTATAAAATAACATACTTTATTAGCAAGCATTTTAAAATTCTTAATTTTTTTGTTTTTTGGTTGTCTGGTCAAGTGTATATTTGATTTTAAGCCAATTTCAAAGATTTAGATTTTCTTAAAACGCAATCAAAAAAGTTCATAGAACACATAAAGAATTTTTTTATTTAATTAGTGTCTTCTGAGGTATAAGAGAGTGTCCATAAATAATAATTCACTGCTTTGCAAAATTTATAAAATTTATAATAGATGGATTAGGCAATAAAATAAATAGAATATGTGATGAAATTTTTGAGCTGGAAGATCAACTGATTAAGTTTCTGAGGCTACATTTTAAAATGTCAAATATATAAAATATGACAAAGGAAAGTTAAAAGATATAGTGAGTGCAATAAAAAATGTTAACATCTATCCATTTTTGTTTCGAAATGGAGAAAAGTGAAAGAATGAGAAATATATAAGATCAATGAAATAGTAAAGATAATTTACTATAGCTTAAGAAAGACCTTAGCATTCACACTTAAAGAGTCCAACAAATATGAGTAGGATTAATAAAAAAGTATTGTTATTTGGAACCGTCCTTGAAATATAAAAATTACAGGGAGATGAAGAAAATTCTAAGAGCTTCCAGCATAAAAAGGCAGATTAATTACATAGAAAGAGAATCTTACATGCATTATTCTTTATGATAAAACCACATTCAAACCTATAGTTTTAAAAGTGATTAAAGACAATTTAATTACAGAGCAAAATATTGGAGTTTTATGTTTTTGCTTTTGGTTTGTTTTGCCTAGTATTTACAAGCAATAGGTTATAAATAGAATTTTTTAAAAATAATTGCTAGAGGGAAATTCCCACATTTAAACAATGTTGATTGGAAAAGAAAAACCAGAATGTAGAGTATAACAAAACAAAACTATAGTGTAAATAAATTTCAAATATGCATGTAAACATTCTACATAAAACATTTTCAAATTACATTTATTTATATTTTAAAAAGAATGCTGTAACTTAATCAGGAATTCAATATGCAAGATGAAGTTTACATCAGAAAATACATTGAACTGATAAACACCGAAATCATTCATTATACAGGTTTGCAAGCTAGGAATAGAACACAAGTTATTGTAGGGATATCAAGCATTTTCTAAATATTAAATAAAAATATCAAACCCAATCCTAAAATGCTAAAAACAGTCTTATCAAATTCAAAGCAACACAAAGATTTAGACTTCTACCTCATATTACCTGGGTAGTTTCTGCATTCCATATTCTAAAAGAAACCATTAAATTAAGTTCAATAACTAATAGAAAGTCTTTGTGAATTTTCAACTAGTTAATTTGAGAAAAAAATTATAAAAACTATGTATATATAAATAATATAAAATTGTCTCAAAATATAAATAGCATTAATACAAGTCATGATTTAAAATTTAAATAAAATAGAGTATCATATAGCATACCGAATCAAGTTGCAGACTGGTAACAATACAAAGGATGTGACAAAAATAAAATATGTAGTTCTTTTTTTTTTTAAATTTCAAATTTTATTTTAAATACAGATAGTACATGTGCAGGCTTGTTACATGGGGATATTACATGAGGCCAATGTTTGGGATATGGATCCCATCACCCGCAGAGTGAGCATAGTACCCAATAGGTAGTTTTTCAAACCACACCCCTCTCCCTACCTCTCTGCTCTAGTACTTGTGTGTCTATTGTTTCCATATTTATGTCCATGTGTGCTCAATGTTTAGCTTTGACTTATAAGTGAAAACGTGTGGTATTTGGTTTCCTGTCCTGCATTAATTTACTTAGGATTGTGGCCTCCAACTGCAATCACGTTGCTGCAAAGAACACAATTGTATTGTTTATTATGGCTATGTGGCATTAAACGGTAAATATGTACCACATTTTCTTTATCTAATCTATCATTGATGGGTACCTGGGTTGATTCCATGTATTTGATATTGTGAATAATGCTGTGATGAACATATAAATGCATGTGTCTTTTTGTTAATATGATTCATTTTCTTTTTAGCCTATACCCAGTATTGGAATTGCTGGTTGAATGGTAGTTCTAAGCTCTTTGAGAAATTTCCATACTGCTTTCCACAGTGGTTGCACTAATTTTCATTCTCACTAACAGTATATAAGCATTTCTTTTTCTCTGCAGCCTTGCTAGTATCTGTTGTTTTTTGACTTTTTAATAGTAGCGATTCTGACTAATGTGAAATGGTATCTCATTTGGGCTTTTTTTTTCTAGAGAGTCTTGCTTTGTAACCCAGGCTGGAGTGCAGTGGTGCAATGTCAGCTCACCGAAACCTCTGTCTCCCAGGTTCAAGTAATTCTCCTGCCTCAGCCTCACGAGAAGCTTAGATTACAGGTGCACACCACCATGTCTGGCTAATTTTTGTGGTTTTAGTAGAGATAGGGTTTCACCAAGTAGGCCAGGCTGGTCTCAAACCCTTGACCTCAAGTGATCCACCAGCCTTGATCTCTCAAAGTTCTGGAATTACAGGCATGAGCCACCATGCCTGGCCCTCACTGTGGCTTTGATTGGCATTTCTCTGATGATAAGAAATGATGAGCATTTTTTTATATGTTTGTTGACCACATTTATGTCTTCTTTTGAGTAGTGTCTGTTGATGTTCTTTGCCCATTTTTAATGGGGTTATTATCTTTTATTTTTGCTTGTTGATTTGTTTAAATTCCCTATAGAGTCTTGATATTTGGTCTTCATCAGAGTTTGTGACTATTATCTTCCATTCTGTAGATTGTCTGGTTACTCTGTTGATAGTTTCTTTGCTATGCACAATCCCTTTAGTTTAATTAGGTGCCGCTTGCTTATTTTGATTTTTATTGCAATTGTTTTTGGAGACTTACCCAAAAATTATTTGTAAAGGCCAATGTCTAGAAGTGCACTTCCTAGGTTGTCTTCTAGAATTTTTTTGAGGTCTTACATTTAAACCTTTTATCTTTTTTGAATAAATTATTGTATATAGTGCAGTGGAGGGGTCCAGCTTCATTCTTCACCATATGGCTAGCCAGTTATGCCAGCATTATATTTTGAATAGGGAGTTATTTCTCCATTGCTTTTTTTTTTTTTCAAACTTGTTGAAGGTAAGATGGTAGTAGGAATGTGGTTTCATTTCTGATTTTTCTATTCTATTCCATTAGACTGTGTGTCTGTTTTTGTACCAGTACCATGCTGTTTTGCTTCCTGTAGGTTTATATTATAGTCAGATAATGTGATTCTTCTGCATTTATTATTTTTACTTAGGATTACTTTAGCTATTTGGGCTCTTTTTTGGTTCCATATGAATTTCATAATAGTTTATTTTTATTTTTATAATTATGTGAAGAATGACATTGGTAGTTTGCTTGGAATAGTATTAAATCTGTAAGTTGCTTTGGAGAGTATGGCCACTTTTATGTATTGAATCTTTCAATCTACAACCATGGTATATTTTTCCATTGATTTTTGTTATATCTGATTTCCTTCATCAATGTTTTGTCATTCTCTTGTAGAGATCTTTCACCTCTGGTGAGATGTATTTCTAGGTTTTTTACTTCTTTTTTTCTTTTGTCTTGTCTTTTCTCTTTCTCTCTCTTTCTTACCCTCCCTTCCTTCCTTCCTTCCTTCCTTCCTTCCTTCCTTCCTTCCTTCCTTCCTTCCTTCCTTCCTTCCTTCCTTCTGACAGAATCTTACCCTTTCACCCAGGCTGAAGTGTAATGGTGTAATCTCCTGCTCACTATAACTTCTGCCTCCCAGGTTTAAGTAATTCTCCTGCCTCAGTCTCCTGAATAACTTGGATTACAGGAATGTGCCACCATGCCCCGCTAATTTTTGTATTTTTAGTAGACACAGGGTTTCACTATTTTGGTCTGGTTGGTCTTGAACTCCTGACCTCAGGTGATCTGCCTGAGTATTGTAAGTAAAATTGTGTTGTTGATTTTACTCTCAGCCTGCACATTACTGGTGTATAGAATTGCTACTGAATTTTGTGCTTTAATTTTGTAATCTGCAACTTTACAAAAGTGGTTTATGAGTTCTAAGAGCTTTTTGGCAGAGTCTTTAGGATTTTCTAGATATAGAATCATATTGTCAGTGAAAAAAGATAGTTTGTGGATTAGTCCAGTCTCAAGAAGCTAATAAAGACATACCTAAAACTGGTAATTTATAAAGGAAAGGAGTTTAATTGACTCACAGCTCCACATAGCTGGGAGGGCCTCACAAGCATTGAAGGCAAAGGAGGAGCCAATTATGCCTTACATGGTGGCAGGCAAGAGGACATGTGCAGGGAAACTCCCCTTTACAAAACCATCAGATCTCATGAGACGCATTCAGTATTACAAAAACTGCACAGAAAAGACCTGCCTCCATGATTCAATTACCCCCTGCCAGGTTCCTCCCAGGAGATGTGGCAATTATGGGAGCTACAATTCAAGGTAAGATTTTGGTGGAGACATAGCTAAACCATAACAGTTTGTATTATTTTTTTTTATATGAATGCCTTTTATTTCTTTCTCATACCTGATTACTCTGACTAGGGTTTCCAGTACTATGCTGAATAGAAGTGGTAAAAATGGGCAAACTTGGCTTTTTCCAGGTCTCAAGGTTAATTCATCAAACTTTTGCCTATATAGTGTGATGTTGGCTATGGATTTGCCATAGATGGTCCTTATTATTTTGACGTGTGTTTCTTTGATATTTAGTATGTTGAGGGTTTTTTTTTAATGAAAAGATGTTGAATATTGTCAAAAGCTTTTTCTGTATCTATTAAGAAGATCATATGTTTTTTATTTTAGTTCTGTTTATGTGGTGCATCATATTTATTGATTTATGTATGCTGAACCAGCCTTGCATCCCAGGAATAAAGCCTTATTGATTCTGGTATATTAACTTGTTGATGTGCTGCTGGATTTGATTTACTATTACTTAATTGTGGATTTTTTTTTTTGTCTATATTAATCAGGGATATTGGTCAAAGGTTTTATTTTTTCATCATGTCTCTGCCAGATTTTGGTATTAGGCTGATGATGCTGGCTTCACAGAGTGAGTCAGGGAGGAGTCCTTCCTCCTTGATGTTTTGAAGTAATTTCAGTAGGATCGTCTCATTTTTTGTTTGTACATCTTATAGAATTCAGCTGTGAGTCCGTATGGTCCAGAGCTTTATTTTGTGGGTTGGTTATTTATTATTGATTTAGTTTCAGAAGTTGATATTGGATTATTCAGAGTTTTAATCTCTTCCTGATTCAATCTTGAGATATATTTTGCTTCTAGGAATCTATTCATTTCCTCTAGGTTTTCTAATTTGTGTGCATAGAGTTGTTAGCAGTGGTCTCTGAGAATCTATTGTATTTCTATGGGATCAGTTATAATATTCCCTTTGTCATTACTGATTGTGCTTATTTGGATCTTTTTCTTTGTTAATCTAGCTAATGATCTATCAATCTTATTTTTTGAAGAGCCAATACTTGCTTTATTAATCTTTTGTATGGACTTTTGCATCTCAATTTTATTACGCTCTCCAATTTTCACTATTTCTTTTCTTCTGCTATCTATGGTGTTGGTTTGTCCTTTTTTCCCTATATCCATTAGGTGCAGAGTTAGACTTAATTTGAGATCTAACTTCTTGATGAAGGCATTTAGGGCTATACATTTTTCTTTTAACACAGATTTGGCTGAATCTCAGATATTTTGGTAAGTTGTGTCCCTATTTTTGTAAGTTGAAAAAAAATTTTAATTTCTTCCTTAATCTTTTTTTTTCTTCTTCCTTAATTTTGATATTCATTTAGGAGTTATTCAGGAGCAAGCTGTTTAATTTCCATGTATTTGTGTAGTTTTGAGAGATCTTGATATTGATTTCCATTTTCATTGCACTATGGTCTGACAGCGTATTTGGTATGTTAATCTTTTTGAATTCTTTATGACCAATCATGTGGTCAATCTTGGAATATATTTTGAGTGAATATTAAAATAAGCTATATTCTGTGGTTGTTGGGTGCAATATTCTATAGATATCTATTATGTCAATATGATCAAGTGTAGAATTTATATCTACATTTTCTTTGTTCATTTTCTGCCTCAGTGATCTGTATAATGCTGTCAGTGGGGTGTTGAAGTCTCCCACTATTACTGTCTTGTTGTCTAAGTCTTTTCATAAGTGAAGAAGAACTTGTTTTATGAATCTGGATACTCCAAGGTTGGGTGCATATATATAAAGGATAAAGTTTCTTGTTAGATTGTACCCTTTATCACTGCTTAATACCCTTCAATGTCTTCTTCATTTTTATTGGCTTAAAGTCTGTTTCACCTGATATAAGAATAGTGACTCTTGCTCTTTGTTTTCTGTTTGCCTGGCAAATCATTCTCTATCCTTTTACTTTGAGTCTGCGGGTGTCATTAAATGTGAAATGTATCTCAGGAAGAAATAGATGGTTGAATCTTGACTTCTATCCAAGCTACCACATTCCGTCTCTGAGTGGGACAGTTAGCCCATTTACAATAAAGTTTGGTATTAATATGTGTGATTTTGATCCTGTCATTATATATATTAGCTGTTTGTTATGCAGACTTGATTGCATAGCTGTCTTAAAGTGCCTGTGGGCTATGTGTTTAAGTGTGGTTTTGTGGTAACCATGTATTTTTTTTTGTTGTTCCATATTTAGCACTCCCTTAAGGATGTCTTATAAGGCTGGTGTAGCAAAAACATATTCCCTCAGAGTTTGTGTGTCTGAGAAAGATTTTATTTCTCCTTCACTTATGAAGTTCAGTTTAGCAGGTTACAAAAATTATTGATTGAAATTTCATATCTTTAAGGACGCTGAAAATAGGGTCCCAATCACTTCTAGCTTGTAAAATTTATGCTGAGATGTTGGCTGCTAGCCTGATGGGGTTCCCTCTGTAGATAACCTGTCCCTTCTTTCTAGCTGCCTTTAAGATTTTTTATTTTGCACAAACCTTGGTGAATCTAATGACTATGTGCCTTGTGGATGGTTGTCTTCTATAGTATCTAGCTAGACTTCTCTGTATTTCTTGGATTTGCATGTCAACATCTCTGGCAAGGATAGGAAAATTTTCATGGACTATATTTTCAAATATCTTTTTCAAGTTGCTTATTCTCTCTCTTTCTCTCTCAGGAATAACAATGAGTCATACATTTGGTCTCTTTACATAATCCCATGTTTCTCGGAGTTTTTGTTCATTTTTCTTAATTATTATTATTTTTATTATTTGTCTGACTGAGTTGATTCAAAGAACCAGTCTTTGTGCTCTGAGATTCTTTCCTCAGTCTGATCTCTTCTGCTCTTAATACTCCTGATTGTATTGTGAAGCTCTTTTTTCATGAATTTTTCAGTTGAAGAAGTTAAGCTTGGGTCTTTCTTAAAAAGTTAATTTCATCTCTTAGACCTTGAAGCATTTCAGACTGGTTAAGAACCATTGCTGGAGAGCTGGTGGGCTCATTTAGAGGAGATACTTTTGTTTTCGGAATTGCCAGAGTTCTTGAGCTAATTTGTTCTCTGGGATGGCTGGCACTTCTTTAACTGTGATGTATATTGAGTATAGTCAGTTGGCTTCATTTCTGAAAATTTTCAGAGGGCTGAGGCTTTGTACAGTTTCTCTTGAATTCTTGCCCTGGGTTTCACAGTGGGGAGAATTAGCAAAGTGCTCTTTGGTGGTGTAGCATAGGCTACAAACCAGTAGATGGCACTTGACGGCAGTGGGTGGTAAATATGCTCTTAGCTCTTCAGCTCCTTTGTGTATCTTCATGTTTACAGCTACGCTTTGCAGTGCAAGGGAGAGAGGTGACCCTGTCACCAGTCTATTCATGGGCTTTGGGAGAGCCACCTTTGATCACTGGCATTGTGCCCGATATTCCTCGTTATTGTTGTTAGGTGTTTCAGGCTATGGAAATTCCTTGGGCAGAGGACTGTTAAGGACCAGCGCAGCGGAGAGGCATGTCTAGGTTCAACACCAGCCCACGAACCACTGTGACTCACTCCTCTCAGTTTTTTGAGAGTGTGGCTTCCTCTCCCACTCCAATGCTGGGCAGGTTCCAGCTCAGGACTCCCCGGCCATGGACCACAGCACTGGGGCACCAGGACCCGGTCAGGGAACCCTCTGGACCACTGAGGTTGGGTTACAGTTGCACTGTGGGGTCCAAAGGGCTCCCAGGCTGCCAAAAAATACTCAGTGAAGCGAAGCACACAGGCTGTGCAGCAGAGGTTGCACTGTGTACATACTCCATTGGGGTAGCCAGGCAGGAGCCCTGGGAAGTGCTGGCAGGCGGGCAGTTCTATAAGACAGACATGCCTCAGTCCCACAGGGAAACTTGCCCTAATTTAATAATTTTATACCAACTGGTAACTAATAAAATGTAAATAAGTTATTGACATAATCATAAAATAGAGGAGGAGAGAAAAATTATGTAAATGCAAAGTACTACTATTTCCCTACTCACTAGAAATGAATTTCGAGGATATTTGTGCTTTCTAGTGAGTAGGGAAATAGTAGTACTACACTTACGTTGTGTATCAGCTGTAGTATCTCCTTTTTAATTTCTGTTTTTATTTGAGTCCTTTTTATTTTTATTTTTTTTAGTCTAGTTAAAGGCTTATTAATTGTGTTCATCTTTTCAGAAAATAAACTATTTTTTCTATTGTTTTTGTTACCTATTTCATTTATTTCTACTCTCCTTTTTATTATTTTCTTCCTTCTGCTACTTTTAAGCTTAGTTTTTTCTTCATTTTCTAGTCCTTTAATATAAAGTTAGATTATTTATTTGCACTCTTTCTTAGTTTTTGATGTGAACATTTATAACTAAACTTTACTCTTAGTCTGCTTTTGCTGTATTCCAGAAGTTTTGGTATATTGTGTTTTCATTTTAATTTGTCTGAATATATTTCCTAATTCTTTTTCTATTTCTTCTTTGATGCAATGAAATCAAGAATTTCCAATACTTTATATGTTTTTAGTTGTTCTTCTGCTATTGATTTCTAGTTTCATCGTGTTTAGAAAAGATACTCTGTGGGATTAATTTCTCTCAAGTTTGTTAAGATGTGTTTTGTGACCTAACATGTGATCTATTCTTTTTTATTTTAAATCTACCATTCATCTTTATCTCTCCTTCACTTATGAAGAACACTGTTTCTGTAGTATGCTCTTGGTGGGTAGTTTTATTCTTTCAGCACTTGGAATGTGTCCTCTCATTCTCTTCTAGCCTGCAAGATTTCTGCTTAGAAATACAATGATAGCCTTATGGAATTATCCAGTACATGAAAAATCACTTATTTTTGCTACTTCAAAATTATCATTGTCTTTCACTTTTGATAATTCAGTTATGTGTCTCAGTGTGGATTTCTTTGTGTTAATTTTGTTTGGGTCTATTGGGATTCTGGATTTAAAGCTCATTTTCTTTCACAGATTTGGGAAGTTTTGGTCACTATTTCTTTGAATAAAGTGTTTTCTGGAAAGATAAACACAATTGATAAGTCTTTAACTAGACTAAAAAAATAATAATAAAAAGAACTCAAATAAAAACAGAAATTAAAGGAGATACTGTAACTGATACAGAACCTAGATATGGTCATCTGGATTTAAATGCTCATTTGCTTCTCCAGATTTGGGAAGTTTTGGTTATTATGTCTTTGAATAAAATATCTTCCCCTTTCTTTCTCTTTTTCTGGGAATTTCATCATAGATATATAACTGGTACATGTGATGGTGTCTTTTAATTCTCTTAAGTTTTCATTATTCCTTTTTCTTTTTGTTATTCTGACTGGATAACTTCTGATCACCAGTGTTGTTTATCAATCTTTACTTGATCCAGTCTGCTCTTAAATACTTCTAGTAGATTTTCCATTTCAGTTGTTGCATTCTTCAGCTTCAAGATTTCTGTTTGGTACATTTTATATTTTCTATTTGTTGAAATTCTCACTTTGTCCATTTTTCTCCTGACCTCATTATATATGTTTTTGATAGTTATTTTAAATTATTTGTCATGTAAATTAAATATCTGAATTTTATTATGGTCGGCTTCTGGAGATTCATTTTTTTTCCCCCTTTGTTTGGGACATTTTTCTCTGTCTCTCTTTTCCTTGGTTCTTTGTATTAGTATCTGTGCATTAGAAAAAAAATAATAATAAAATTCATCTCTCTCAGTCTTCATAACCTGGCCTTTACAGAAGAAAATCTTTGTCAATACAAGTCCAGCCAGAGATTCTGAACTCCTAAAACTTCATGCTAGTTGAAACTGCCTTCTTAGTTCTCAGTGACTCTAAAACACCTAGAATATGTGAAGTACCACCAGCACTTTCAGAAAGTAAGATATAGTTTCTCTCTCAGGCAGAAAGAGTTGGAATATTAGATAAAGGATACAACTTTCTTCTTCTCCAGGAAGAAGATGGTATATGTAGTTTTCCACATGTTCATGCTGCACTGAGCCAGAAGAGGGACTACAAGTAGTGCTTGCATGTTAGTAAAATATACTATCTTTCTTCAGTGGCTCCAAGGCATCTACAGCATGCCAGATACTGTCAGTCCTCTGAAACAGGCAAAACCAAAGCCAGAGCCTTGGAAAACCCCTGACAAATTTGAATATTGAAAATGCAGTCCGACTTTTCCTAACTCCACAGAAAATCTGGGAACTGGGGCCTTCTTCCTGATTGCGTGATGCCGTGTCCCTACAAGCTTCAATGTGGCTGGCTTCATGTTCTCCCATTTCCAGGAGCCTCTCAAAAAGTTTCTGAATTTTTCATAGTGGGTTATTTTTTTCTGTGTATTGTTGTTGAACTCCTATGTTCATGGGGAAGGAAGAGACATCACTCCTACAGAACAACATTTCTTCTGACTCACCTTGCAGATATATGAGTGTTAAGAAAACACTGAATTTATAATCTTCTGAAAAGAAGAAATAATTATTTTTCAAAGGACTAATACTAGGATTAATCTCTATAATCCTTTGTTTGATAAATTAATCTATTACCGATTATTAATGAAACTGCCCTTAAAACCATCCTGAAAGACAAATCCTAACCTCAGAAATTTCCAGGAAAGATTACCAGTGTCCTTCAATAACCCATACTAACATTGAATAACTTTTTATGACAGAAAAAATATATTTGTCTTAGGCTTAAATCTCTCACACAATAACTTAAGGATATTTCTGGTTATACTCTTAACACATATTCAGTATTATTTCTGTGTGATAATATCACATACCAAATGGCTGATATTGTTTTCCTCTTCTCCAGATTCAATAATCCTGTTTCTTAGTCATTTCTTCTCAGGTTTTTTTACCTAAACATTTTATTCAGTTTTGTGACTCTCCCATGAATGATTGCCAAGATTCCATGCAACATTTTTAGTCTAGAGACTAGGGCTGAAATTAATGACCAAGTGTGGTAGACAGAATTTTGACTGTCATGGTCTCTACCATGTGTGAATATGTTATGTTACATGGCCAAAGGAGTTTGTAGATAGAATTAAGGTAACTAGCCATCTGACCTTAAAATTTATTTCATTATTTATTTATTTATTTTAAATTTATTGTACTTTAAGTTCTGGGGTACATGTGCAGATTGTGCAGGTTTGTTACATAGGTATACACGTGCCATGGTGGTGGTTTGTTGCATCCATCACCCCGTCATCCACATTAGACATTTCTCCTAATGCTATCCCTCCCAAATCCCCCAACCCCTGCTATTCCTCCCCTAGCTCCCCATTCCCTGGGCTCTGGTGTGTGATGTTCCTCTCCCTGTGTCCATGTGTTCTCAATGTTCAACACCCACTAATAATTGAGAACATAATGAGCGGTGTTTGGCTTTCTGTTCTTGTCTGACCTTAAAATTTAAAAATATGTATATCCTTGACTATTGAGATGGACTGCTTTCATCACATGGACACTTAAAAGCAAAAGAAAAAGACACAATTGTCAGTTGGAGATACATGATAGGAGCAGCAAGTGAAATGAGCCAGGAAAAGAAGTCAATGAGATATAAACTATGAGAAGGGCTCAACCACCTCTTTCTGGCTTTTAAGAGAGAGGAAAATGATTGCAAATAGGGAAAGGTGTGTAGCTTCGAGAAGCTGAGAGCAATCTTCACCCAATAATCATGAAGGGAACAGGGACTTCAGTACTACAACCATATGGAACTAAATTCTGCTATGACCCGACAGTGGATACTACCTAATGCCTCTAAGGTATCTCACACTGGTCAGCACTTTGATTTTGGCCTTGTGGGTCCTGGAGCAAAGAGATGAGATGAGTCTACAGGATTTTCGACTTACAGAAATGTGAGATAACAAATTTGTATTGTTTTAAGCAGATAAGTTTGTAGTGATTTGTTTGGCAGTAATAGAAAACAAACACAACTAGTAGGATCTAATCAATCAATAATTATTTATTAATCAACTACTATAATACTTAGTTATACTAGTTGATGTTTAAAGAATAGACCCAGCTCACAGGAACTACTGGATGGGACCCATAATATGTTGTCTAGTTATTTGGGCTTAATAATGTTTTTGAAACTGTAATTCATTGACATTAATTCAAGTTAGCTAAGCTTATAACAGTGTTTTTCTAGGTCTGGATTTATGTATTAAAAAAAATCTTTGAAGTGTGTAAAATTTTAAGTTGCTTCTAAGTTAACTATTCATCTTCCATAGTTTTGTGGTTGCTGACAGAGTATATAAGTCTTTTGAATTAGAGACAAAAGACAGCTTATTATTCACAATAATAGCAGTAGATAAAGTCCCTAATCCTACATGGTAATATGAAGGGCACCAGTCTACACATGCCCAAATGGGTAATATGTGATTGAAGAACATCAAACTTAAAGAATCTGAATCTTTTTAGGGAATATGTCTGCATGATTTTTGTCCCAGAGAGAGAAAAAAATATTTATTATACTATATAGGAGAAAAATTTGGCCTTTGCCCGAAAAGAAGACAGTTTCTCTGTTTTCCGAGGCTATTTTCTATATAAACTCCTTGAAACTACAAAACAAAAAGGCAGTTAGTATGCAACTTATTTTCATAGTATCTAAGTTAGCACTGTTTCCCCCACGTTTCAGTGAGTTTGTTTCACACATTTCTAATACTGTTAAGTTTTCATGTCACATTTTGCATTTTACCTTGGCATCCCCTAACCTAAATAATTTTTTAAGTTACATAAATTAAGGTCCCCTTTGTGATTTATTACACAGAATGTGGTCCATCCTGGTGATTATTTCATATGAGTTAAGGAAGAAATGTGTATTCTGCTGTCGTTGAAAGAAGTGTTCTATAAATGTCAATTAGATCAAATTGATTTACAGTGTTGTTCAATCAACTATATCTGTCCTGACTTTCTGCATGCTTGATATAGCAATTACTCAAAGAGAAGTGTTGAAGTTTCCAAGTAAAGCAGTAGATTTATCTATTTCTCTTTCACTTCCATAAGGTATTTTTTTTTTCACATAATGTTGATGCTTTGTTTTTAGGTGCATACTATGCATGCTATGTCTTCTTGGAAAATTGACCATTTTTCATCACGAAATATTCTTTATCTCTGGGAATTTTACTTGTTTGAAAATGTACTTTGTTTAAAATTATTACAATTACTCCTTACTTCTTTTAATTAGCTGAGAATGTGTTTCTTTTTCATCTCTTTACTTCTAACCTACCTCACTCTGAATTGTCATATTCATAGTAAATTTCTTATAGTGCATACTAGGGTTTTTTTTAAAAAATCAACCTTACCAGACTCTGTAGTTTATTGGTTTATTTAGACCATTCACTCTTAAAAAATTATTGATACAGGAGAATTAATTTCTAATATGTTGATATTAGTTTCTATATGTTTAATTTGCTAATTGTTTTGATTTAAATTCTTTTTCTTTGCCTGTTCTGGTTTGAGTATTTTATATGATTTTGTTTTATGTATAATTTTTACAGCGTCAGTTATGTTTTTTTAGTTCTTGCCCTAGGATCCCAATATTTTTAAGTTAATATAGTTTTTAGGTTAGTTTCTAAATTATATTGTTAATCTAAGTTCACCTTCATATAACTCTATACCACTTCATGCAGTGAAGGTACTTGATAATGAAATATTCTCAGTGTCTCCCTCCCAACCCTTGTGACATTGTTCTCATTCATTTCAATTGTCTATGTGCTATACATGCTCAATATGGTTAATATTATTACTATAAAGTTATATTTTACAGCAATTAAAGTCAGAAAAAGAAAATGTTTCTTGTGCCTTCATTTATTTCTACTTGCATTCTTCATTTCTTTCTACTTGCATTCTTCATTTCTTTATGTAGATCGAAACTTTACAAAGTAGTTCACCATTACCATAGGTCAGTTTTGGAATATTTTTATCCATCCAATAAAATCCCTCATGCCTCTTTACAGTAAATTAGTGTTCTTACCTCTAGGTGATGATTAATTTACTTTCTGTCTATACATTTGCTTTATGAACATTTCTTATAAATGGAATTATGCAACACATAGTCTAGTGAGTCTGGTTTCTGGTTTTTGAGGTTTATCTGTGACAGCATACATCAGTAGTTTATCTCTCTATATTCTTAAATAGTATTCCAATTTATGGATATGTACTACCTTGTATCTTTCTATTCACCAGTTGATACACTTTTAGGTAGTTTTCAGGGTTTTGCTCTAATGGATCATGCTAGTATGAATGTTACTGTACAAATCTTTTTGTGGACTTGTGTTTTCATTTCTCTTGTGTACGTAGCTAAGGAGTGGAACGGCTGGGTCATATGATAGTTTTATTATTAACTTTTTGAGAATCTGATAAATTATTTTTCAATGTTTTAAGTAATTAAATTAATGAAAAATTAATTAATAAATTTATTTAACTGAAATGGAGCAATGCTGCTCTATTTTCTAATTCAACCAGAAATGTATGAACATTTTTGCTTCTTCATGTCCTTGCCATTACCTGTTATTGTGTATTTTTTAAGTTATAGCAATTTTAGAAGGTGTGAAATGTTATTTTCTTATGATTTTTGTTTGCATTTACCTAATGACTAATGCTGTTAAATAGTGTTTTATGTGCTTAGTAGACATTTGCATATATTTTTTGTTTATTTATATTTTTGTCAATTTTGTTTGTTTGTTTTTGAGAAGTCTCACTCTGTTGCCCAGGCTGGATGGATTGTAGTGGCACAGTCTTGGCTCACTACAGCCTCTGCTTTCTGGATTCAAGCAATTCTTGTGCCTCAGCCTCCTGAGTAGCTGAGATTACAGGCACACCACCACGGCTGGATAATATTTATTTATTTTTCTAGTAGAGATGGGGTTTCTACTAAAAATAAAAAACAGGCTGGTCTCAAACTTCTGCAGCCTCCCAAAGTGCTGAAATGACAGGGATCAGTCACTGCACCTGGCCTATTTTTGTCAATTTTTTAATTGGGTTGTTTGTCTTCTTACTGAGTCATGACATTTTTGTGTGTGTATATTCTGGATACAAGTATTTTACCAGGTATGTGCTTTGCAAGGTTTTCCCCCAGTCTTCTGCTTGTCCTCAGAAATTACTTTAAACTTTTCTTTGATACTCAAATCTTCAGTCTTATCACCTACCTCATTTTCCCCTCATCTTCAGGAAAGTTAATTTATATTTTCCAAAAATCTACTTACCATCAAACTGATATTCACTTATCTTAATCCTTCTGCACTGATACACATAAATGCATCTTTACCAATGATTTGCAAATCATTTGTGTTACCAGGATTACTTTTCTGTTTATGTCCTGGATCTTATACCCTTCTGTTCTCTCTGTTACATAATGCAGTCAGTCACCCCTTGTCTATTGTTGCTTGTAGTCTTCTGACACACCTCGTTTCTTTACTAATAAATAAATCTGAATTAAGTCTTATTTTAATTCTTAATGAATTAAAATATGCTCAATCCTTTTTTCAGTTTAATTTTTTAGAAATACTAACCTAAACTCCCTCAGTTTCACAACTTGCTACAAATAGAACTGTCTCTACTTTTTTTGCAATAAAACTCATTTCATGACATTTTCTACACCCCCATCTCCAGTTACTTGTCTTTCATTCATCCTGCAACCTAATGCTGCTAGTTCTGCCATAACACCAAAATGTCACTCAACACAGTCACTAAGAAACTATTTTTATTAACAAAAAGAGAATGTAATTTTTTGTTTTCATTTTAGTTGACCTTTCCCAGTATGTGATAGCATTTCTTCTCACTTTCTATGGTATTACATGCTTCCAAATTTTCTCTTCCTTTTCTGCGCCTTCTGCTTTTTTTTACATGAACTTCTTTCCAAGGCCTTTAAGTTGGTACTCTCTGTAATATTATACCTTTTACAAATCACTTTACAAATTTATCATGCAGATTACTTAAATTATATCTATTCTGAACTTTCGCAAATCTATATTTTCAGTACAAAACTCTTTACCAAGCTTTAATATGCTTTATAATCAACTACACATCCATCTGCCCATGTCATATAAGTGACATCCATGGGTAATCAGCTAGTTATATAAGTGATTACCCATGGATATCATTTACATAACCACAAATATTTCATTTGTCCAAAACAAAACTCATCATCTTCACTCGAGAATGTCCTCCATCTCCTGTCTACCTTATATCAATGGAAAACATCATAATTTATAATTTCCTTCAATAAAAACTTGGACATCAGGACATCAAAGCCTTATAAAAGCTTAATTACTCCAACATAAATTTTAAAAAAACTGTGAGGAGACATTGCACTAAAGAATAATGCACATTGTCAATATGCACATACAAATAAACCTGACTTCATTAGCAATCAAAATACTAATTAAAACAATATTAAGATGCTACTTCTTGTTAATTGACTGACAAAACTAGAAAACATATATGCAAAATCCGTACTGTTAGTGCTTAGAAATGTATATTTTCTTATGTTGTTAGCTGTAGTATAAATGATAAGCTTTCCTACAAAACAATTTTGCACTGTGCATTTTTATATCTCACTTCTGTTGATCCATGACATCTGTATTTGTACCTAAAGTTTAAACTATGAGTGTTAATAAAATATTTTAATTATAATGACTCTACTCGTCAAAAAAGTTAACTTTGACTAACTATATCCTAAGTTAGTAGGCAAATGTGTAATGAGTATTTACTGAAAGTTGCTTAAAGTACTCATGTGCTTATAAGTCAGTATATTAAAACTTCAACATTTTTACCTTTCTGATAATGTGGGATATTTGAATTATGACATTGTCCAATACAAAAATACTATACTAAATTTCAGGAAAAAAAATATAACAGTGAAAACTCTACCCAGAAGCAGTTGCCATCCTCAAATGTAGTAATTAGAGGATGTTGAATAAAATTATATTTACAAAGGTATGGGCATGGTGAAGGAAAACCAACAAGGAATGATGAACCCTCCAGGCTAGGCCTTACAAGTTGAAGAGTATCATCAGTTTTCATCTTCAAGGGGTCGGGAAGATGGAAAGGTTCCCACAACCTGAAGGGAGTGCTTAGTCTCAGATGGCCACCTGACAGGAACTGCAACTTCAGTTGAGAATTAGCCAGAGCTAATCTGCAACTAGACAAAAAAGGAGCCAGAAGAATAAATTTCACCCCTACTGTCACCCTTAATCCTAATATTCTCTTCAGAGGAACTAAATCCAGTGAGAAGTTCAAGGGTCAGATTGACTATTGACTTAGTCCATGAAGTTAAGCACAGAACAGGATGGAAAAAAAGTAGAAAGTAATTTAGGAAAGATTCTAGACAATATTAGCAATATAAATATTTTCAAAATGCCAAAAACAAGTGAATCATATTATAATGTTTCAAATATTGCATTTTTTAAAAACAGGGTCAATAAAAAATGCTACTAGATGGCTAAAATACATACACTTTCTTTTATGTAAGCGTGATTTTCCTGTATAGAAGTTTATTTTTTTGCTAATTACTATACAGAAAGTTTTAATGGTAATGTTTCTGCCATATTGAAGCAAATACTATAATTCTTCAATAACTTTTTATTGTTTGATAATTGGTCATGGTATATTTTTGTTGTTTACCTCATTTACATGGAAATGTTCTTACTTTCATAGGTTAATTTTTTAAAGTCTTAAATTCAGTAAATTGATGATTAGTAAGCCCAAATAAATGATAATATCGGTCTTCATTATATTTGTTTTTTTTCTTCTGTTTTACCTTACCATGCCTTCAGATTTAAATTATATGTCTCTGAGAGAAGTGAAAAAAAAAAGTCTGAATGCAAAGTGAAAAAGTATGTCAATCATTTGAGTATGTTTAGTTATTGCATATCTGTTATGGATAACCCTGATAAGCAAATAATTGTGGTGCTTTATTTTTGTAATGTAAACATTAGATATGTAAATCTAGAAATCTCTTTTATAGCTATGTGATGAAAAATCTCAATTCAGCTGTGACAAGAAAACAAATATCCATACCAAAAAATTAGCATAAAATATTTAATCTATTTATTATCTTTCATCTATTTCAATGATAGCTATAATATATTAATCAAATTGGCTACAGTAGTCATTTAAAATTGAATTGTGCATCTTTTATTGACATATTCAATTATAAGTGTTATGTTTTTACTAGATTCTCGGATTCAAATGATTTACTAGAAAAAGTAGATGATAAAGTGTTAAGGAATACTGGCTAAATAGCTTACAAATTTATTGCTGAATAGCTTCTCAAACATGGAAAAATTTTTTTTTCCCCATTTATTTATTTTATTGCATTTAAGGTTTTGGGGTACATGTGAACAACACGCAAAACTGTTGCATAGGAACACACGTGGCAGTGTGATTTGCTGCCTTCCTCCCCATCACCTACATCTCCCCTTGCTATCTCTCCCCAGTTCCCCACCCCCCACCATCCCTCCCCTATTTCCCCCAACTGACCCCAGTTTGTAGTGCTCCCCTCCCTGTGTCCATGTGTTCTCATTGTTCAACACCCACCTATGAGTAAGAACATGCGGTGTTTGATCTTCTGCTCTTCTGTCAGTTTGCTGAGAATGATGGTTTCCAGGTTCATCCATGTCCCTACAAAGGACACAAACTCATCGTTTTTGATGGCTGCATAATATTC
>NW_016107448.1:3502223-3503750 GCF_001604975.1 Cebus imitator
TTCTCTCTTTTCTTTTTTATTAATCTGGCTAGTGGTCTGTCTATTTTGTTGATCTTTTCAAAAAACCAGCTCCTGGATTTATTGATTTTTTGAAGGGTTTTTTGTGTCTCTATCTCCTTCAGTTCTGCTGTGATCTTAGCTATTTCTTGTCTTCTGCTAGACTTTGAGTTCTTTTGATCTTGCTCCTCTAGCTCTTTCAGTTTTGATGATAGTGTGTTAATTTTTAATCTCTCCTTGCTTCTCATGTGGGCACTTATTGCTATATATTTTCCTCTAGAGACTGCTTTAAATGTGTCCCAGTGATTCTGATATGTTGTGTCTTCATTCTCGTTGGTTTCAAAGAACATCTTTATTTCTATCTTCATTTATTGTTTATCCAGTCAACATTCAAGAGCAAGTTGTTCAGTTTCCATGAAGCTGTGGGGTTCTGGGTCAGTTTTTGACTTCTGAGTTCTAACTTGATTGCACTGTGGTCTGAGAGACTGTTTGTTACGATTTCCGTTCTTTTGCATTTGCTGAGGAGTGATTTACTCCCAATTATGTGGTCAATTTTAGAGTAGGTGTGATGTGGTGCTGAGAAGAATGTATATTCTGTGCATTTGGGGTGGAGAGGTCTGTAAATGTCTCTTAGGTTTGCTTGGTCCAGGTCTGAGTTCAAGTCCTGGATATCCTTGTTAATTTTCTGTCTGGTTGATCTGTCTAATATTGACAATGGGGTGTTAAAGTCTCCCACTGTTATTGTGTGGGAGTCTAAGTCTCTTTGTAAGTCATTAAGAACTTGCCTTATGTATCTGGGTGCTTCTGTATTTTGTGCGTATATATTTAGGATCGTTAGCTCTTCTTGTTGCATTGATCCTTTTACCATTATGTAATGTCTCTCTTTGTCTCTTATGATCTTGTTGCTTTAAAGTCTAATTTATCAGAGATGAGAATTGCAACTCCTGCTTTTTTTTGCTATCCATTTGCTTGGTAAATCTTCCTCCATCTCTTTATTTTGAGCCTTTGTGTATCCTTGCATGTGAGATGGGTTTCCTGGATACAGCACACCGATGGGTTTTGTCTTTTTATCTAATTTGCCAGTCTGTGTCTTTTGATTGGGGCATTTAGTCCATTTACATTTAGGGTTAATATTGTTAAGTGCGAATTTGATACTGCCATTTTGGTGCTAGCTGGGTGTTTTGCCCTTTAGTTGAGCTGGTACTTGTTGTTCCTTTATATGTGTAGAGCCTCTTTCAGGAGCTCTCGTAGAGCTGGCCTGGTGGTGATGAAATCTCTGAGTACTTGCATGTTCCCAAAGGATTTTATTTTTCCTTCACTTATGAAGTTTAGTTTGGCTGGATAGGAGATTCTGGGTTGAAAGTTCTTTCCTTTAAGGCTGTTGAATATTGGCCCCCAGTCTCTTCTGGCTTTTAGAGTTTCTGCTGAGAGATCTGCTGTGAGTCTGATGGGCTTCCCTTTATGGGTAACCCGACCTTTCTCTCTGGCTGCCCTTAGTATTTTCTCCTTCATTTCAACCCTGGTGAATCT
>NW_016107448.1:3504584-3533935 GCF_001604975.1 Cebus imitator
TTTAGGTCTGCTGCAGCAGAACTCATAAACTGCTTTTTGTTCCCAGGTGATCTGTCCCAGGGATTTAGGGCTTTATTTATGAGTTTCCATTATGCTGCTGCCTTCTTTTTTTTTCCTTCAGACTTGCCTTGCCCAGCAAGGAGGTAGCCTAGTCACTGTCTGCCTGTAGAGGCTTTGCTGAGCTGCTCTGGACTCCGCCCAGCTGCCAAGTGAACTTCCTTGCAGTCCTGTTTATATAGGTGTAGTTAGAACTGCTTTGGCAGTGATGGCCTGCCTCTGTTGAGGTGGAGTCTCTCTGCTGTGGCGGGTTGCCTTGGCAACGGCGGGCTGCCTCAGCAACTGCGGGCTGCCTCAGCATTGGTTGACTACCTCCGTCGTGACGGGCTGCTTCAGTAATGGCGGACGCCCCTCCCCCACAGAGCTGGACTGTCCCGGGTTCAGCTGCGCTTGCTGTGAAAGTCTCAATCCAGAGTTTCCGGTTGCTGTTCTCTTGTGGGGGTGGGACCAGCCGAGCCTGATCGCCTGGCTCCCTGCCTCAGAGCTTTTTTTAAGTTTGTGTTCCAGTCACCTGTTGAAGAGGCGCTGGGGCCTGTGTGTTTTCCCCTGTGGCCACCCACTGCGCTGGCTTAAACAGCGGCACTGAGGTTTCTGGAGCTTTTTTTTTTTTTGCCCTGCAATCTACTGTCTTGGTTCCCTGCTCAGTCCCCTTTTTAAACAGACGAATGGGCGACTTCCCGTGGCTCCAATTGCCAACCAAAAGGGCACCCGGACCGGTGTATTTTGTACAGAGAACTGCTGCTCTGGGGCACCGACAAAGCAGCCGCACGGGGCAATGCAGTGGCGCCGGCCGACACAGCCGCGCTGGCCGAAACAACTGCACTGATGACCTATGGAGCTCTTCCACCTGGGAATTTCCTAGTCTGTGGGCAATAAAAATGCGGCATCCACTCACCCTCTGTGCTTTCTCTGGGAGCTACAATCCTGAGCTGTTCCTAAATGGCCATCTTGGATCCTCCCAGGAAAGACTTAACACAATTATAAATTTGATCTAAAATAATTTCTATTGAGTTTAAATTACCAAAGTCTCTCATCCATCAAAAACTATGAAAAAAAGGGAAGCAAAGTTATGTCTGTGAAGAAAAATAATTAATTCAACCTTCAATAAAATTTATTAAATATCTGAATTCTGAAATAATTAAAATAGGCATTGTAGACAAACTTATAAAACAAAACAAAACACCATAAAGAACTTTTGTCAAATGACTGAAAGTATACAAAAATATACACTTATGGTGCTGTATGGAATTAATTGATATAATGTACTGAGAAATTATGCAGTGTGGATGGAAACTATTTAATAAACTTCTTTCTTTTTCAATTCTTCACCTCCCTCCTAATATTTATCCAGTCTCTTTTCCTATTCACAGGCACCAGATTTATGTTCACAATCAAATTATGTTATGCCTTATCTATCTCAAAATTGTGAATAAAATAAAATTGCTCTGGGAATCAAACCAGCTTCAACTGATCATTACAAATTCATCTCACCAATGTCTCTAAAATCAATTACCCAGTTCAGCCATGTTAGTCTATTACATCCATATATAAAATAAAATTTACCTATGATTTCTTTTACTTGGTAATCTATTAAGGTAAACACTGGGACAGTGTTGGTGTATTTAAGGGTTAGACTACTTTGACAGTTGGATGATATTACAGTTTACCATGATGTTTGCAACTTAGTTTATTCATTTGAATTAACAATGCTGCAAATTTTAAATGTTATTAAAATGTCACATGAATTAATCAATACAAAAGCAATATTGGGGACCAGCAGTGGTGATTCATGCTTGCTATCATAGCATTATGGGAAGCCAGGGTGGGAGGATTGCTTGAGGTTAGGTGTTTGAGACCAGCCTGAGCAATATAAGGGGACATCCCTCTCTGTCNAAAAAAAAAAAAAAAAAAAAAAAAAAAAAGCCAGGTGTGGTGGTGTGCACACTAGGTGTTGTTCTAGCTACTCAGGAGGCTGAGGTGAGAGGATAGCTTGGGTCAAGAGTTGCAGGCGGCAGTGAGGTATGACCACCACTGTGCTTCAGCCTGGGTGATAAGGTGAGCCCCCATCTATTAAAAAAATAAAATAAAATAAATAAAAATTTAAAAAATAAAACCATCATTAGTAATGTCAATGCTCAAGAGCCAATGACTAACAGGAATATCTACAGCTGAAGTTGTTATTCATTTTACCAAAAGAGACTGCAGTTCCTCAGAAAAATGTGATGTCCAGGAGGGGCTTGTTATAGCAGTTTGTCTCATTGGTAAGTCATTTTGTGGAGGGTTTGGCATCTTGCTCTTGCTTTCGTTGTTCATATAAAGCTTCATTTGACATTATCTCGTGACAAATAATGTATGTTATATGTTTTGTTTTCAAGAAAGCCTAATTTGGTACCATATTAAGCAATTAGCAGATGTTTGCTGATTTCAGTATTGATTTTTGATGTCAATATTTCATCACTTTATTTTGATGAAAGGCATGTTTCAGGTTATGGCAAGTAAAATTTAAGTCAGTATGTGAGAATCATTCTATAGCAATGTTTACAGAAAAAATAAAAATAAAAATTTTACTTACAGATCTTCAGTTTGACCAATGTAGCCACTATTATAAAATTCTGGCAATGGAAAAATTGAAGAATTGACAGTACTATTTTATGAAGTGATTATTCTTTAAAATATATTTTCTATTCATAGGCTTTCAGGAAAGTATTTATAGAATAACATATTTTATTAAAATACAATTCATTGAGAAAGCTTTCAAAATTTATATGCTAGTTATATCAGTTGGAATTACTTTTGATGGAAGAAACAGAAAATTGTAATACTGTGGCTTAAGTAATAATAGATGTATTCATTTCAACAACAAGGACCTCAGAGGGATGCAGACCAGGGTACATATGTTATTCTGGTAATAGTATTTGAACTCAGCTTCTTCTCACATCTTGCCCTTCCATTTTCGGTGTGTGGTTTTTGCAAGATGGCTGCTTTACCTCTCAGCTTCATGTCTATGTTTCAGGAAAGATGAAAGTGAAAGGACCCAAACCATCTTTTCATTAAACCTTGATGAAAAAAGATAATACTCTCAAGTACTTCTGCTTGTATCACATTGGCCAGAACTATGATATCTGGCCACCCCTAAATGACAGGCTACGTAAAAAGGTGACTATCTTTTCTATCTCTATAATAAAGAAAGTCAAGTGAATCAGTAGGCTACAATTGGCTTTTAGGGACCATTCCACAGTGACCACACCTTAAAATAAGCACATGCACACACACATGCACACAGTTTAAGTATATGTATGTTAGCTTATAAATGCAAAAATTTTCCTGATGGTTTCTATTTTAATAAAATATATCATACTTAAAAATGCCTTCCTGAAACCAAAGTTTTATATATATATATAAATGTATATAAATTATATATATGAGCAGATAGGCATATATAAGCAAATAAAATCCATGTCTTAAAATAAATTATTTAAAAATGAAAAATATATCTTTAAAATTTGGGCTGGTTGCAGTGGTTCACACCTGTATTCCCAGCACTTTGAGAGGCCGAGGTGGGTGGATCAACTGAGGTCAGGAGTTCTGAGACCAGCCATGGCCAACATGGTGAAAACCTGTCTCTGTTAAAAACACAAAAATTAGTTGGGTATGGTGGCTCATGCCTGCAATCCCAGCTACTTGGGAGGCTGAGGTAGGGGAATTGCTTGAACATGGAAGGCAGAGGTTGCAGTGAGCTGAGAAGGCAGAGGTTGCAGTGAGCTGAGATCCCACTACTGCAATCCAGCCTGGGTGCCAGAGGAAGACTTGGTCAAAAAAAAAAAAAAAAAGATGATTACATTATTGTTTATATATAAATGTAAGGAAATAAACATACAACTATCTTATTCCTAAGCAATGTTTCATGAATCAATATGTATAAATTTAGGGGATACTATTTTAAAACAAAGTAATGCATACACAAAAATGAATAAATTTTAATGTCACGTTGAAATTGAAAACCTGAGAGAATAATTACAAAACTGGATTTGTCAAAGAAAATTAAATGCAGTTCTGTTTACTTTGTTCTTTGGTTTATCTCTCTAGGCTGTGTTTTTGTTATATTTTGATAACTTATTATAGCAATAGGAAAGATTAACCTGGATTCCTTATTGGTAAAAATTGCAGGCGTGTGTTTTGGCTGTCTATTACATAGTACACTGGTAGCCAAGTACCCTTCTCTGATCCCATCTCAGGCTTTATCTGCATAGCCCCTTGTCTAAAATGACTTGTCAACAATTTATTTATTGTGTTGTGATATGTCTGCCTCACATTTTTTAACTCCTTGTTACTTTCTGTTTAGTTTCTATGTACTTTACATCTCTGCATGGATTTGAAGATCTGATCTTGCTGTGTGAGGAAAATGAAATTTCAGTGTCTGTTCCCCTGTCAGTCCCAAAACCATCCCCATAGAATGTCAACTGGTATCTGTATTCTAATTGGTATAAAGTTGAAGTTTTATGAAGATTAGAATGTTTTAATTTAATCTAGCTCCATCTGTTTCACATTTATTGGGGATTTCTACTGTATTCTGTCTTATATTGTCTGTCTCACTTGAAATTTGTTGGTGTTAAACATTTTTCTTTACTCCAGTTCTGTTGTTCTGTTTTGAATTAGGGATGAAGAGAGGCTGGTATGAACATGAAAATCCTTATCAATACTTTAAAAAATAAAATAATGACGGCTAGTATCATAGAAAATAAATGGAAAAGACAATATGAAAGAAAACAGGAAGCTAAATCTAAGTTAAATTGGTTAAGACTGAGCAAATTTTGAAACTACAATTAATGGTGATTAAATGCATTTATATCAAACATGAAAGTGGACCTAAATGTATTCAAAATAGGAAATCATGAGGCTAGAATAAAATTGTACAAGTATTCGGTCTTATAAGTAATAGATTTGGCGTCGGCATTTTTAAGTAATTCCCAGTAAATTGGTTTTGCAAATTGTTCATGTTAAAGGGTCCAATCTTTGGATTTACTAGCCTTCTCTGACCTAGAAGAGACTGAATATTTATTTTCCAGTCACCATGAAAGATGACAAGCCAGGCTTTTTTTCTTCTTCTTCTTTTTTTTTTTTTTTTTTTAACTTAATTACTTTAATACCTTAAAAGGCAAGAAGACAGAACAAGAGAAAGAAGAAAGTTGGGGTTTGGTGGTGGGGAGAGAAATATAACTAAAGGGCCATTTATTTAGTGTAATTACAACATGTAAAGAAATAATGGATTCCTTGTAAATTCCAGGGCTTCCTTGTGTTTATTTTCTTTGAAAGCACTAAAAATTCATGCAGATATTATTTGGCAAATGCCTCTGAAATTGGCACTACTAACAAATGTCTAACACAGAGACAAATTTTAGGGAAAGTATAGTAGAACAGAGAGAGTTACAGTCAATGATTCAAGGCTTTATTGATTTAAAAGGCTTTGGAATGCCTTGTCTTGCAATAAATGGTGCATACAATACACACACACAAAAACATATCCACATTGATTGGAATGTAGACTTCGATGTGTTTCAAATTGGCAAAACTTCTAAACTTAAGCCATTAGATGAGACAAGATGGAATAAAATGTTCATCCCTCTGTAAAACTTCAAAAGAAAGGGACTGATGAGATAAAACAAAAATAACAGATGAGACTCCTTTGCCATCTTCAGTTATGCACTTTGGATACTCTTTCCATGCCATTTTTGGCAATGATAGAGAATGCTAATAAGGAAAAAATTAAGACAACACCAATTATTTTGAGGGCATGCAGTTAGGTACATAGCAACTAACCTGAAGCTTTGTGGATTCCAGATGGGACAAGTAATCAGATTACTTGTGGGTGTTTTAATAGCACCCAGAGGGTATCATAAAATCACTCACCATATGTTTAATATCCATACAGCTCTGTTTCTTTGAACTGCTACTTTAATCTTCCTTTTTATTTACATTTTATTGCTATACACTTAAATTGATGTCTTTTCTTATCTGCAGATAAACTCACAGGCAATATGTGAACACTCACTTCTCTTATCTCTCATTTTGCTGTATTTCCTACTTATTTATTTGATATTTTAGTTGTCTGCACAATAATATGACCATCTTTCAACCTTTATGAGTAAAGATTTTTATTCCCATGTCTCTTAGCTGAATTTGCTCTTTATTATATGTTTCATGATTAAGAGTATGAAGGACAGAGACAAAACTGTCATGGCTTAGAAAAAATATAGAAGGCATAGAAGTATGAAAAGTGAGTATAGATTACATGCAGGTATGTCAGAAATCTCTAAGTGGTTCTAAAACTGCATTTATGGTCTGAATTAGAGTAAAATATAGTGATATGTTACCTTAAATATAAAGGATTGGAGTAAAACATAAGTAATATGTTACCTGAAATTGTTATTGCTTGCTTGTTGGTAAGACTATTTTAATGGCCTTGCAAATTTTTTTCAGGTAAGTTGAGAATTTGTTTTCAAACCAAACTCCAGGAAGGTAAGGGTCATTATTCCTAAAAAGATCCTATTATAAATTCAGCACGTAGCAGCATAATAATCACAGCAGAGAGAACTCAGAGTATTCAAGGTAAAGACAATGGAAACTAGAACATTACACATTCTCTTTCCTAAAAACATGAGGCAGACAGCTACATTATTGCAGATCATGTGGTAGGGTGAAAAGCAGATTGTTAAGGATCTGTCAATATTCATCCTTGTTCTATTTGATAAGAGGATACCCGAGTTTTAGTTTGGTTTGGCTACCCGGCTAAAGGCTATATTCCCAGACTCCCCAGCACTGGTGGATGCCATGTGACTAAGATTAAAAGAAAGTAGTGTAAGCATAGTGAACTTTGCAAAGTGAATACTGCTCTTAGTTCAAGACATTTGTCTTTGACTTTTCACTTCTTCCTTGTCACTGGCTGGGAAATAATTGAAAGCAGTAACAATGGGAGCCACAACTGGAGGATGGGAGAGATGTCCCAGGAGCCCTAGCCAACTCACTTCTGGATTATTTTTTGAGAAAGAACTCTTTCTCTCCTATCTAAGCAAAGTGATTTCTATATTCTGAGATTTTTTGTTAAAGAACTTTAACTTGAACTCTGAATACACTTATGCCTTCAGTGAAATTGTTAATGATGAGTTGCTTAAATGAGAAGAAAGTAAGTAAGCACAATCGAAGACCTTTATAGTTAATAGTGAGGGACCTAACTGGTTAAACCAATAGAGGTTACGTTGTTTGTAGAATTCTGAGTTAATGCCATTACTTACTGTTAGTCCTACAGCATATTAAAGTTATTATCTAATCACTGAAGGACTACATATTCATAGCTTTTAGTATTCTTATCAACAACTTTATGAAGAAATGTACCTATGATTTGACTAAAATGTGTTCAGATGTACCCCTATAGGATCAGTGTGACTGAACGTTTCTATTTCAAAAATCTTATGTGCTTCTCATGATTTACAAGGTATTTATGATAGTTAAATCATTTTACACACACATACACATATTAATTGTTATAATATGCTTGACTTCACAATGGCATTTTCAGTGGAATCTGTCAACCCTGGTTTTCAGGCTGATTACTTACTTTATAGCATTGCAAATATAGATTGCCATTATTCTTTTATCTCTGCAAATTGATAAACTGTGTATATGTGTACCCATATACATATACATTTTAAATGGCATTTATTCTGTTTGCTTGAATTTTAGTAAAGTTAAACATTTTAAGAAGTTCATTAGTCATTTTTATTTATTCTATTCAATGTACACTATTTCTGTCTTAAATCTGTTTCTATTGAGTGTCACTTCTTATCAATTCAAAAGCAGTTATTACTTATTTAGAATATTAATTTATTGTCATGTATACTTATGGCAAATGCTCTTTTTGTATAATGACAGTATGTTTCCAAAAATAATGCAAGTTTTCCTTACTAGTCAGTAAACTGAGTTCTACCCTGTAATATCAGAAAGACTTAGTCATAAGTTTAGAGTGGAGAAAAAATGAGATATTATGAAAGGCAAAACTTGATACAGGCCTTTATTGCCTCTGAGGGACAGTAGAGAACATAGGAGAAAATAGCGAGAAGTGAGAGATTTCACCTCCATCATTCCCAACTCTTGTAGGTATACATGAAAGTTTGCAGTCCTTAGGAACATCCCATCCTTTGGGAGTGGCTTTCGAAGCTCTAGGTGGTATCAAGCATCTCCAGTTTCACAATTAGAAGTCTGCCTGCCTTTAGAAAATGCTCACTAAACCATTTCTTGGTCAGAGTACAAAACGGTAGCATAGTAAGTAAATAAATGAAACTGAGTTGGTAATCATCACCTCTCACAGCTGATCCAGCATCCCAGAAGTTCTTAAATGTGATAGTAAAAGAATGCCAAAGATAACAAGTGAAATTTATTGAATCAACGAAGGCCAGACAACAGGAATTCGCTACATATGTTGCCTGCTAAGGCAAAATGACAAGAAGTTTTAGCTCTAAGAATAGATCTTGGCACTCCTTGCACAAAATGCATATGATGTAAAAGTAATCAGTCAAGGTAACACACAAGACCATTTACCTTCTCATTGAAATATACAGTATATTAGTCAGATCTCTCTAGAGGGACAGACAAATAGGATATATGTATATATGAAGGGAAATTTATTAGAGAGAATTGGCTTACATGATACAAGGTGAGATCCCACAATAAGCCATCTATAAGTTGGGGAAGAGAGAAGCTAATAGTGGTTCAGTTCAAGTACAAAAGCCTCAAAACTGGGGAAACTGACAGTGCAGCCTTCAGCCGGTGGCCAAAAGCCCTAGAAGCTTTGAAAGCCACTGGTGCAAGCCCGAGAGTCCAAGACCTGAAGAACCTAGAGTGTGATGTCCAAGGGCAAAATAAGTGGAAGCAAGTGTCCATCACAAGAAGAAGAAGGAAGCTAGAAGTCTCAGTAAGCAAGGTTATCCCATATTCTCCTGTCTGCTGTGTTCTAGCCAGCTGGCAGCCAATTGGGTGGTGCCCACCCACATTAAGAGTGGGTCTTCCCCTCCCTGTCCAACTCAAATGTCAGTCTCTTCTGGCAACACCTTCACAGACAGCACTCAGAAACAATACTTAACCAGCCATTTAGGCATCACTCAATCCAATCAAGTTGACACCTAATGTTAACCACCATGTATAGAGCAATGTAAAGGATGCTGTGTAGCTCCAAGGGCTCTTCCACTCATGGTTAAGAGGCTGCATTAACCTGAACACTCACATATTTCTAGCCATCTTTGACTGGAGTTGTAGGAATAAGAGGTAATTTAAGAGACAGAGCATTTCATATAACCGTACTGAATACATGCCTAAAATGGATGTTTGCATTATAACAATGTAATAAATATAACTGGGGTAAAAAATAGTGAATTATATTTTTCTGCTACTCAGAAGCTTTTGGCTGGTGAGGAAGAGTTGTAAAGAAATAAAGAATATATATATATATATATATATTTATATATATAGATATCTCACATCTAAATGAAGAAAGGATATTTGTGTCCTTGTTACATGTACACTTAGTTGAGATGGCTCTAATGTGAGCCTATTACCAATTAATTGACTCTCATCTCTAAACTTACCTTTATTGGCCCTGATTTGTGATACTGGAGCTGGGCCCCGTTACCATATTTCCTTTGCCATCCAGCAAAATGGTGGCCTTGTCAGTAGAGGGCACTCCAAGCAGAAAGGGATTCTGATTCTGGAGCTTTGCCTCTTGCTCTTACAGCATGGCTGCCTTCAGTGACTCCCTGACGCTGCCAACTTCTTTTTCAGCAAATAAGTTTCTTACCAGAGGTGTGCCACAGGCTCAGTGGCACACCAGCAAGTTTTGCTAGTACCTCATAATGTACATTTCTGGTAGTTTGGCTACCATCTTTGTATACAGATTCATAACAAATTTCACCATAATTCCAGTGGAAAATTTCCTAGTCAGTTTCGCAGACATACCAGCAGCTTTCTTATAAGTACTGCTGGCACTCAGTGAGTGAAGTCCTGCTCACTAAACTTAGCCTGTGGAAACTCAGAGATCTTCTCTGCCATCTAGTGGACCACAACCCCTTCTGCCCCGATAGGATCTGAATCTCAACCTTGAGGTAGAGCAAGTTATTCCAAGTTTATTCTGTCTTTGGATACTTTCCTTTATTTCTAAGGTTATAGCCAATCCTTACATCTACTGTCACAGCACTCAATAGAGGTTTTTTTTCCCTCATTTTTGTACATCATGACCTTTAAATAGTTAACACTTTTTTTTAATAGTACATTTCTTCCATTCAAAAGAATAGAATGGGCTCTATCTCCTGTCTAGACCCTGGATGATATAATATATTTGGATTTGCTTATTTTACCCAGAGAACTCTCTCTGGATTCTAGGTCCTCTTTACAAAGCAGTATCTAGTCTACTACACTCATCACATGTAAGACATGAAAGCACAACTCATTCATTTGTTGGCAACAATAGGTAAAAGTGGGTGAGGAGCATAAGGAAAATCTCTGCACTGTCAATGCAACTTTCTATATATATATAATTATTTTAAAATATAAAGTGTACTTTAAAAAGTCAGCTTCAGAAATATATATAGAAAACCAAACAACACTCCTTTTGTTTGCTTCTGAGCGTAAAACCAGAATAATTCATGTTAAATAATTTTGAGAACTATTTATTTGTTGTGATAGTTTGAGCCCTGCAACTCTACCAAAGAGATACAATTTGAAAAAGACTCCCTCTTAACCAAAGTATGTTAAAAATATTACTAATTTCCCTTCATTTTTAACTGTGGTTAAAGAAACTAAACATGACAGGTACCCTTTTACAAATTTCAAGTGTAAAATTCAGTATTTTCAACTATAGGCAAATGTTTTACAGAAAATCTCTAAACATTATTTATCTTGTAGAACTGAAATTGTATACCTGTGAAACAATGGCTTCCTATTTCTTCCCTCCTATTCCTAGAAACCTCCATATTTCTCACTGTTTTTATTAATTTGACTATTTTAGATATCTCATATAAATATAATCATGAATCAATTCTCCTTTTCTTCTGTGACCTCACCAGAATTGTCCTTAATGAGCTATTTATGGCAATGTAGACCTTTTCTAATATGTGACTCAAAATTCTTCCAGCCTCTATCCATTACCCAGATTGATGAATAACACCTGACTTTCATGGAGATAATCTATCCATACTAAGTTTGTTCAATCATCACTTGGCCATATCCTTGGTATTCTTTCCTTAATACCCTTTCTCATTATTTTCAAAATGTGCAAGTTGACAATTTTCTAGATCTTTAGATTTTGCTTTTCTTCAGATTAAAAATTATCTTAGTATAATTTCTCTCTTCTTGCATTTTACTATAGTAGTTAAGAGGAGCCATGATGCACCTTCAACGCTTTACTTAGAAATTACCTTAGCCAAGTACTCAGTTTTATTACTTACAACTTCTACCTAATACAAAGCACTAGGACACAAATCCAGTCCACCCTAGTTCTTTGCCACTTTGTAACAAGGTAACATTTTTTCCAGTTTCTGATTGCATGTTAATTTTTTCTTAATACATCATCAAAATGATCTTTATGATTCATATATCTATCAACATTCAATTCATGACCACCTAAGAAAACTGAGGCATTCTATAAAGCCACTTCTTAGGTATTGGTTAAAACAACATCCCAATCCCAGTATCAATTTCTTGTCTTAGTCTGTTTGAGTTTCAGTAACAAAAATACTTTAAATGGCTTATAAAAAACAAATTATTTTTCATAGTTCTGGAGTCCAGAAAGTCCAAGAAAAGTCACTGGTGGACTTGGTGTCTGTTGAAGGCCTGTTCCTTACAGACAGTGCCTTCTAGCTGTATTCGCGTATATTGGAAGGTAGGAGGTGGCCCTCTGGAAACAGTTTTATAAGGACACTAATTATCTAAAAATAACACACTTTTAATATTATTATTTTGGGACTTAAAACTTTAACACACACATTTTAAAGAAACACAAATATTGAAATCATAAGTCATGTTCACTTCATTGATTTTTCTAAAACCTGACTTTCCCCTGTGACTCTGCTTCTTCTTCATTTCTCTTAACTGTTGGTGTTTTTTCTCCCATTATCCTTTATACCTCTGGAATGGATGATGTAATACATTTCTCTCTTTATCCTTATTATTTATGCTAGCTCATTTTCCCTCCCTTCACTACACCTACTTCACACCAAGGAGCTTAGGCTCTGTAAATATACCAATAATTATGCCCCTTATTACAGAAACCACTTATCCTTGTTTATTTCCCATTATTCCTTTTATTTCTTATAATTTTGGTTTTATTATTCTTGGAAGTGGCTCTTCCAATATGTTGTCTTTTATTTATTATTTTCTTCAAGGATTCTTCAGTGCTCTTATCTATACTCTGTCTTAGCCATTTACTCATGTTTGTTTATCAAAAACTCCTTGTATTTAAAAAAAATAAGTTTAAAACATGTATACTTAAATTTAAATCAAACTTTTTTTTTCCAACCAAAGTTGGGAGTGGAAGAAAATAAAATCAGGAGAGGCAAAGGAAGGAGAATATGTTAGTATTGCTAACCTCTTTAGTAGCAGTAAAATATTTGTAGATTTTCTTGTATTATGTACAGTGTTTCTACTTCTTAAGATGGTGGTTGGAAGAGGATAACAAGGAGTTCAACTTTGTGTGTGTGTCTATATATATATATATATATATATATAGACACATATATATGTTTTGCTTGGCAAGTTTATTATATGATTCTGTATGTCAGAACAGAATATAAATATAGAATACAGTTTGGAAATTATTAAAATTTTTGAATAATAATTGAAGGCAAGTCAAAGGAAGCAATTAAGAAACAAAACCAATGATAATTTATACCTTGTCAAACTTGAAATATAATTGAAAAAATTTTAAAAAATCGATAAAGACACATAAATAAATCTTATACAGTATGTGATGGTTAATTTTATGTACCAAATTGACTGGGCTAAGGGATGTCCAACTATCTTATAAAACATTATTTCTGTGTCTCTGTAAGAGTGTTTCCAGAAGAGAGTAGAATTTGCATTGGTAGACTGAGCAAAGATGGTCTTCACCAATGCAGCTGGGTGTTATGCAATCCACCGTGCCCCTGAAGAAGACAAAAGAGCAGACAGAAAGTGAGTTTTCTTTCTGCTCAAGGCGGTACATCCAGTTTTCCCTTACATCAGACATCAGCATTCTTTGTTCTTGAGTCTGCAGACTCAGATTAGGACTTACACCACTGGCTCCTGCTGTGCAAGGGAGTTTGACCTCTCTAACCTTTATGTTGAAATTTGATCTCCAGTGTCAGTGTTGACAGGTGGGGCTTAACGGGAGGTATCTGGGTGATGGAGGCAGATCCCTTATGAATAGATTAATACCCTCCCTGAGGCAAGAATGGGTGAATGCTTAATCTGTTACTTCCCAAAAGACCCGATTGTTAAAAAGAGTCTGGCACCTCCCCTCTCTGTCTCATTTCTTCTCTTGCCATGTGCTCCTAGCCCACACCAGCTACCCTTTGCTTTCCCCTATGAGTGGAAGCAGCCTGAAGCCCTCACCAGAAGCTGGCAAATGTTGGCACCATGCTTCTTGTACAGACTGTAGAACCATAAGCCAATTAAGCCTCTTTTTCCTTATAAATTACTCTCACTCAAGTATTCCTGTATAGTTACTAAACAAAGACAACTCTCCTGGTTCTCAGGATGTCAGGTTTGGCTGAAAATAGATCACTGTCTTACTTGTGCTAACAGTTTCCAAACAGAAGATTGTGGGACTTCCCAACCTCCGTAGTTGTTGGAGTCAGTCCCTCACAATAAATCTCTTTTATTTATGTATCTATCTATCTACAGCCTATTGAACTTCTTTCTCTGGAGAAACCTAATTAATGTACTACATGTGTTGGGAGAGCTTCAAGACCACTTCTAGATTTGATGATTTATAGACGTCTAATATTAGGAGGTCTCACAGGACTCGCAATATCACTGGACTTGTAGCTATAATTTATGACAGTGAAAGGATACAAAGGACAACAAGAAAAGCAAAAAGATACAGGAAAAAAAGTCTGGAGGAAACCAGCTGCAAGCTTCCAGAGTCTACTCTCAATGGAGTTCTTCACTTAATTCCCTCAGGAACAAATTATGGCACTGTGTAAAATGTTGCCAACAGGGGTTGTTCATTAGAGATGGCATCTAGTTTTTACTGGGGGCTGATCACATAGGCATCCCCTGTCTGGCATATAACCAATTCTTAAACTCCTAGGAACAAAAGAGATGCTTGACATAAACAAAAGTGTTTACACAATTTAGGCACAATAAGTCACTCTGAGTTTAATTAAATTTCAGAAACCATCTGAAAACCGAGTTCCCAGATATCAGCCAAGGAGCAACCCTATAAGCAGGCCTTTCAAAGAAGAGCAGTTAGTCCTGCTGTGTTAACACTTTTCTGTGCAGTATATTTAAAAGGTGATAAATGCAATAAAAATAAACCAAAGTGGAGATTTAGGAGGACTGGGAGAAGGGATAGTGTGCAATTTTAAATAAAATCATTAGGGTAGAGTTTATTAAGAAAATGACATTTGGGCTAAGTTACATGGCCATGCAGATATTTTGGAGAAGATATTTGCAGAAGGAATAGCCAACACAAAGGATGTCAAAGAGGCCAAGTGTGTGTACCTAGAATTTAGGAGATTTCAGAGACAGGGCATCAGTAAAATGGTGGAATGAGACTTTCCAGTGCCCATTCCCTGCAAAAACATCAATTTGAACAACTATCCATGCACAAAAATACCTTCATCAGAGCTAAAGAAATCAAGTGAGAGAGAACAGCACCTGGGTGCAGCATAGAAATAAGAAAAGATTAATTAATGACAGTAGGAAGGATGGTTTTACTTTACTCTCATTGCTCTTTTTTTAACCCCAGGCAACAGAGTATGGAGAAAGACACCAGCTATTTGGAGAAAAGAGAGAAATGAGCTCTAGACTTTGTCTCAGTCCCCAATACTGGGACCACTGTAGGAAAACCCAGTTTGTGACAGGCCTGTATAACCTGAGACTTTGGACCTGACCCAGCACTCAACCTGCCCCAGTACCAGGCGAACCCCCACAGACTTATACACAAGTCCTACCTCAGGGCAAGGCTACCTGACAGCCCTGACATCCATTTTATCTTTATCAATAGACTGATACCTAAGGCATCAGGTTTCAGGCCTGCCCTAGTGCCATGCCATGCCCCCTAAGCCTAGTCATCAGGCCAGCATCTTCAGATCCAGACTCCTGGCTGGTCCCTGCAGATACAAGTACCAGACCTACTTACTGCCAGACCAGACCTTGTGATTCCAGCTTCCAAGCCAGTCCTAGATTTGTGACCAGCCCTGAGCCAGGTCATTCCACACAGGTCCCAAATTCAGGCTTACCCTGGCGTGAAGTCAGCACCCCTGCCCTCAGGCATCAACCTGTAACCTGCAGGCATAGAATCTAAGTATGTCCAGTGCCAGGCTATTATTCCCTGAGGCCCCATTCTGCAGACTGGCCCATATAGCCTCATGTTTTAGCAGACCTAAGATCCAAGCCTATTCTATTAGACCCAGGTTCCAGGACTGTCCCACTATATCCTAGCACTAGACTGGCAGCCATGGATCAAGGCTCCAAAACCACCACTGTGAACATGGGTTCCAGGTTCACCCTCAGGGCCCCAGGATCTAGGCCAGCCCTTGTAGATCTGTTCTTTAGGTTAGTAACCATGGCTCCATGCATTAGAAAAGCAATCACAACCCCAGGCTCCTGAAGAGCCCCCGCAGGCCCAGCCTTCACTTTGCCCCAGTACCAGGCTGGTCCCAGGTCTGGGTCAGTTCCTACAACCTCAGACTCCAGTGGACCCAGGGTCCAGGCTGCTTGTAGCAAATCTAAAATCCAGGTCCATTCCATTGGACTCTAGTGCCAGGTCAGCCCTCACATACCAAGGCTCCAGATTGACCCCTGTAGATCTAGTCCCCAAGTCCCAGGCCTGCCCATAAGGACTAAGGCTCCAAGCCTATCTCAGTGGACTCAGATGCCAAGCTTATCCCAGTGCCTGATATGACCATGAAGATTTAGATTCAAAGCTAATTCTACCACACTGGGCCGGCTTCTTTGGACCTAGTCTTCATGGCTTTAGGCCAGTCCTTATGGACCCAGGCTCCAGGCCTAACCACAAAGGCTCCAACAAGAGATTTATCCCACTGGATCCAGGACTCAGGTTCAGTCCTGCAGATCTAGGTACCATCCCCACCCACATGTTTACTTAAGCACCGGGAAACCCTGCCCTAAAATTCCATCATCAAACCTGCTCATGGTCTATGCCAAGTGGCCTGCCCAGAATCTCTGGTTGAGCTGACTGTTTAGGGTATTCCCAGATAAAACCAATCTGCAAAGACTAAAATAAGTTCATAAGTCTTCAAATATGTGGACACCAACACATGGCCACAAGATAAAACAAAAATCAGGAAAACATGACGCCACCGAAATAACGAAATAAAGTATCAGTGACAAACTCTAAAGAAATGGAGATACATGAACTGCATGATAAATAATTCAAAGCAATTACAATTGTATTAAGGAAATGCGGTGAACTTCAAAAAATACAGAGAAACAATTCAATGAAATTAAGAAAACAAAAAATGATCTAAACAAAAAATTCAAAAGAAAGGTTAAAATTATTTTAAAAAATCAAACAAATTCTGGAGTAAAATATGTAATAAATAAAAAATTGCAATAAAGAACATCAACAAAAGAATTGATCAAGCAGAAGAATTTGTGAGCTCAAATTATTTAAAACTATATGATCATAGGAATTAGAAGAATTAAGAAAGCAGTAATGAAAATGAATGAAGAAAGCTTATGGGATTTATGGAACAGCATTAAAAGAGCAAATGTTTACAGAAGTGCAAGAGTTATAGAAGTGCAAGAGTTACAGAAGTGCGAGAGTTACATAGTGCAAGAAGGATGAGAGAGACAAGGAAGTTAGAGCTTAATAAAAGAAATAACAGAAAACTTTTCAAATCTGAGGAAAGATATAAATATTCAGGTTAAAGAAGGTCAAAGGCCTCAAATCAGACTCAATCTAAACAGCACTATACCAAAACATATTATGATCAAACTTTAAAAATCTAAGTCAAAGAGATAATCTTGAACACAGTAAGAAAAAAGAAACAAATTATATCTGCATCAGAAGCTCCAGTAAGAAATATCAACAGATTTCTCAGTAGAAACTTCATAGGCCAGGAGAGTGTGAGATGATATGTTCAAAATACTGAAGGGGGAAAAAAAAACCCTGCCATCCAAGAATACTGTAGCTGGCAAAGCTGTTCTTTTGAAATGAAGGAGAGATAAATAATTAAAACAAAAGGTGAAACATCAGATCTGTTTTATAAGAAATGCTAAAGGGAGTTCTTCAAGCTTATAGAAAAGGATATTAATTGATAACACAGAAATTTATGAAAGTGTAAGATTCACTGGTAAAAGTAAGTACAGAATTAAATTCAGCATATTCTAACCTTGTAAGGGTAGTGTGTAAATCACTATATCTTTAGTATGAAGGTTAAAAGACAGAAATATTACAGATAATAATATCTAGGAAAATTTGTTAAGGAATACATAATATAATCATATGCAAATTGTGACATCAATAACATAAAATATGTGGGGGGAATGGCATAGTAAAAGTTCAATATTATTTTATGCAGTAAAAGTTGGTTTCTATCAGTGTAAATTATTGTCTATTACTATAAGATGTCTTATGTAAGCCTCATTGTACCAAAAAGCAAAACTCTACAGTAATCACACAAAATATAAAAAGCATACTCTAGAGAAAACTATCCAATCACAAAGGAAGATAACAACAGAGAAATAAAGATGCAAAATGTCTACAAAAAAACCCAGAAAACAATGACATGGCAGGATTATGTCCTTACCTATTAGTCTTTACCTTGAATGTAAATCCATATATTCTCTTATTAAAAGACAGATTTGCTAAGTGGGTAAATGTAAGCAAACAAAAAACTAAAATCCAACAATATGCTGAGGAAAAGATATAAATATCCACGTACAAGAAGGCCAAAGATCTTCAGTCATAGTAAATACAAATATGATGATACAAATACATATTATAATCAAACTTCAAAAATTAAAGTCAAGAAGAGAATCTTGAATGTAATAAGAATAAAGAAACAAATCACACATAAGAGAATTCCAATAAGAAATAACAGACTTCTCAGCAGAAACTAAGGCTAGGCATTATGGCTCATGCTAGTAATCCCAGCACTTTAGGAGGCCGAGGCAGGTGGATCATGAGGTCAGGAGTTCAGGACCAGCCTGGCCAAGATGGTGAAACCCCTACTCTACTAAAAATACAAAAAGTATCTGGGTGCGATTGTGGGCACCTGCAATCCCAGCTACTTGGGAGGTGGAGGCAATGAACCAAGATCGTGCCACTTCACTCTAGCCTGGGCGACAGAGTGAGTCTCTGTCTCAAAAAAAGAAGCAAAGACACGCTTAGCCTTTAAAGACCCAAATATGTTGAAAGTGAAATGATGAGAAAAAGATATTTGGTGCAAATATAAAATAGAGCAGGATAGCTGTACAGATAAAATGGACTTTATGTCAAAAACTATAAAGAGAGACAAAAATAGTCATTATATAATTATAAATTAATTCATCAAGAAGATATGACAATTGTTAATATATAGGCACCCAACAACAGAGAACCTAAATTTAAAAAACAAACTTTACATGATCATTTTAATAGATTCAGAAAAAGCATTTGACAAAATCCAGCATCTGTTTATGATTAAAACTCTCAGCAAAATCAGCACACAAGTGGCATATCTTAATGTAATAAAACCCATCTATGACAAACCCATAGCCAACATAATACTGAATAGTGAAAAGTTGAAAGCATTCCCTCTGAGAACTGGAACAAACAAGGATGCCCATTCTCACCACTCCTCTTCAACACAGTACAGGAAGTCCTAGCCAGAGCAATCAGACAAGGGAAAGAAATAAAGGGCATCCAAATTGGTAAAGAGGAAGTCAAACTGTCACTGTTTGCTGATGATATAATTGTTTACTTTCAATTACATTTGTAACAGAAATAGAAAAAACTATCCTAAAATTCTTATAGAGCCACAAATTTCTTATGGAGCCACCCTGAATAGACAAAGTCACGCTGAGCTAAAAGAACAAAGCTAGAGATATCACATAACCTAATTTGAAAATCTATAGTGTTATAATCATAAAAGCAACTTGGTACTGGCATAAAACAGACACACAGGTTAATGGAACAGAACAAAGAGTCCAAAAATAAATCCAGATATTTACCGTCAATTGATTTTTTCAACCAAGATGGCAAGATATGCACAGTGAAAAGGATCTTCTCTTTAATAAATGATATTGGACAACTGGATATCCTCATGCAGACGAATAAAATAAAACCAACATCTTACATAAGCTACAAAAGTTAACCAACATGAATTAGTTGCTTAAACATAACATCTGAAACTAAAACTACTAGAAGAAAACATAGGGAAAAAGCTCCATGACATTGGTCTAAACCAAGGTGTTTTTTGTGTAATACCAAAGCACAAGAAACACACACTCACACATGCATACACACAATAGACAAATGGAATTACATCAAATTGAAAAGCTTCTGGACAGCCAAGGAAATAATCACCAGAATGAAGAGACAACCCACCAAGTGAGAGAATATATTTTCAAACAATACATCTGATAAGGGCTTAATATCCAAAATATACAAGGAGCTAACCTACTCAGTAGTAAGAAAGGAATCCAATTAAATAATGGGCAAAGGACGTAAATAGACATTTTTCAACAAAAGACATACGAATGACCAATGGGTACATGAAAAAATGCTCAACATCATTAATCATCAGGAATGTAAACTAAAAACACAATGAGTTTCCTACCTATCACCTTGTACAAAAATTAGCTCAAGATGGATTAATGGCTTAAATATAAGACATCAAACTATAAAAATTATAGAGTGAAACCTAGGAAATAGTCTTCTCAACATTGGCCTTGGCAAAATGATTTCTTGTTGAGTCCTCAAAATCTATTGCAATGAAAACAAAAATGACAAGTGGGACCTAAGTAAACTAAAGAGCTTATGTGCAGCAAAAGAAATCATCAATAGAGTGAACAGACAACCCACAGAAAAAGAGAAAATATTCACAAACTGTGCATCCAACAAAGGTCTAATATACATAAGAAAACATAAACAAATCAAGGAACAAAAAACAAATTACCCCATTGAAAAATGGACAAAGGACACAGACACTTCTCAAAAGAAGATATATAAGCAGCCAACAACTATATGAAAAAAAAATGCCCATCATCACTAATCAGAGACATGCAACTCAAAACCACAATGAGATACAATCTCAGACCAATCAGAATGAAAATGGTTATTACTAAAAAGTAAAACAACAACAACTACAACAAACAAACAAACAAACAAAAACAGCTGATACCAGGACTGCAGAGGGAATGCATAAACACTGTTGGTGGGAATGTACATTAGTTCAGCCACTGTGAAAAGCAGTTTGGAGATTTCTCAAAGAACTAAAAATACAGCTACCATTCCACCAAACAATCCCATTTCTGGGCATATTCCCAAAGGAGGAGATATTATTCTATGAAAAAGACACATGCACTCATATGTCATTGCAGGACTATTCACAAGAGCAGAGACATGGTATCAACTGAGGTGTCCATCAATGGAGAATTAGATTTTTTAAAAAGTGATTAAAATATGCCATGAATTACTAGCAGCCGTAAAAAGAACGAATCATGTCCTGTGTAGCAACATAGATGCAGCTACAGGACATTATCCTAGGCACACTAATAAAGAAACAGAAAGTTAAAAATTACATGCTGTCATTTACAGGTGAGAATTAACCATTGGATACAGATGGACATAAAGATGTAAACAGCAGACACTGGGAACCACAAAAGGGGGATTGGGAGGAAGGGGACAAAGACTGAAAAACTAACTAACTATTGGGTACTATGCTCACTACCTGGGTGATGGTTCCAATTATATCTCAAAGGTCAGCATCACATAATATACTCTTGTAACAAACCTGCACATGTACCCCCTGAATCTAAAATGAAATTTGAAAAATAAAATAAAATCTCAAACCTGTTAGAATGGCTATTATCAAAAGGACAAAAGGTAACAAGTGTAGGACATAATGTTGAGAAAAGGAGCACTGTATACAGTTGGAGGGAATGTTAATTGGTGCAGCAGCCATTATGGAAAACATTCTGGAGGTTACTCAAATATTAAAAGTAGAACTTCCATGTGAACCAGGAATCCCACTTCTGGAAATATATCCTAAGGAAAAAAAATCAGTATGTTCAAGAGACATCTGCATTCTCATGTTCATTACAGTATTGTTCATGATAGCTAAGATACAGAATCCAACTTGTGTCCATCAGTAGATGAATGGATAAAGAAAATGTGGCATATAAACACTACAGAGTACTACTCAGACATAAAAAAGAATGAGATGCTGTTGTTTGCTACAACATAGAAAAACTTAGAAGACATTGTATTAAGTGAAATAAGCCAGAAAAACAAAAACAAGTACTGCATGATCTCACTTATATGTTGAGTGTAAAAACCATCAGACTGATAGAAATTGATTAAAATTGTGGTTACCAGCGGCTCTTGGTTAGGAGAATTGGGGAGATGTTAGCCAAAAGACACAAAACTTTAGTTAGACAGGAGAAATAACTTCAAAATATATATTGTACATCAGGGTAATTACAGTAAATAATGATATTTTTATATTTAAAAATTGTTAAAAGAGTAGATTTGAAGTGTTTTCTCCACAAACCAATAAGCATATCAGGTAATGAATATGATAAATAGCTTGATTTACCCACTCCACCATATATACATATATCAAAACATTATGTTGCATAACATAAATACATATGATTTTTGCTTGTCAATTAAAATAAGAAAAGAGAGGTAAAAGAGCAGATTTTATGGAATATTAAAAGGTATAATCATTGACTTATAAATATGTATAAGATTATCAAGATAGTAAGTTTAGACAAAGAAGCTAAAAGAACCAAGGATTGAGTCCTGTTACATTCCATTATTAGGAGATTTGGAGACAGGTGATTTAACAATAAACCCTGTGAAGGCCTAACCAGTAAGAGTAGAAAGAAACTAAGAGCATGTGGTATTTTGGGGAAAAAAGCTGTTATAGGTCACATCAAATGAAAATGGGGAAGCAACTACTGGATTTAACAATTTGGAGGTCATTGAACATCTTGATTAGATCAGTTTGAATTAATTGTAGGGAAAAGAAACCTGCTTGGAGCGTGCTTAAGAGAAAATGTAAAGATTAGAATTTGAGGATATTTTATTTGCAAAATACAGAGCAGGTAAGTTTGGCTCAGGAAGAGAAAATTGTTATCAGGAGAAGCATTTTTGTTACTGTTTGCATTAGTTTTCCTATGTTTAATTAAATTTTTTTCAGGATGAGGAAACAGTAGCATGTCCATATACTAACAATAATGAACAAATATATAGTTTTAAATTGATGGATTAGATAAAAGGGGATGGTGTCTAGTGAAGTTCTGGAGGAATTGACTTGTAACAATAGGATTGATAATTATCCTCTGTTAACAGACAGAAAGGTTGAGGATTTGGCCATAGACGCTGATACGGTGTCTACATGTGGTGATGGGAGTCAGCATTTTTAGAATTTAATTTTTTTTTTATTTAAAGTAAGAGGAAAGGCTCTTATACATGAATGAAAAAGAAAAACCCAGGTCTTTGAAGGGATTGGAGAAAGTATGAAATACTGCTCAAGGACTATGAGGGAGTGAATAGACTTGAGATCTGTAATATAATTTCCAGATAGCATTAAGACTCCTTGAGTTTCATTGTCATGATTGTTAAAGGGAAACCAATTAGTGTGATGTTGTTTTTCTTCTATCAGATTTATTTGTCTACATGCACGTTCAAGGTAGAACATTGTATTTAAACATAAACAGATTTATGAATTTTCCATGTGGATAAGGCAAAATGAGAGAGGGACTGAGGAGCTGAGGATATATGAGAGAAAGTGAGTATAAGAATTTATTATGCAACTGAACCTGGAAAATAAGGGAAGAGAGGTCATCAATATGATCAAGAGACAGCAGTAATTGGTAATGACAAGGTCTAGGATTATCATGATGGAAAGAAATGGCCTAGGGAGAGTGGAAGGTAAAATTATTTGGAGGAAATGAAGAGTAAGAATAGAATGAGATTCAAGTATTTTTTTAAAAAGAAGCAGGAAGGGAAAGTGTTTGCAAGTGTCAGTATGGATAAGGAAGGACCATGTAGGATATAAATGAAATGGAAAAAAGAATAGTTGCTGCCTTAGAAAGCTGCAGCCCTCTAAGTGCTTGCTCACTGCCTTTACCAATGTATGATTTTATTTCTATACGGATTTGCATGTTCAATGCCACATTTAAGAAGCAAAACAGCAAATGAGTCAAAGTCCCTTTCCAATAATCACCATTGTAAGGTGGGTACAGAAGCTTTCCTCAGAGCCTCTTTTCTTCCAGCCATCAGACATATTTGTATTTGCTGTGTCCTGTCTTGAGAAGCTGTGTGCTCAGGACAGGCCAAGGTTTCTGATAGAGTAAGAAGGCCATGATAATCTGAATAAGTGTTTGAGAATATAGAGAATGATGCTAATTATAAATTGGAAAATTAAGGGCACTACAGTTTGTGTTCATGGGTTAGGGAGGAGTGGAAGATGCAGCGAGGACAGAGAATGTGCAAAGACATGTGAAGATTTGGATGGGGGAGATGAAGTTAGTTTGAGCTTTCATGATATCACTACCTAGACAGAGATAAAAGATATAATGAGATTAGTTTAGATGGCCTAAAGGCATTGAGTAATGATGATAAAAGGAAAGAAGATGACTGGAATATCCAGTTGATGTACCTTAGAATATCTGTGGAATCTAGGTTCATATTCTGAACTTTAGTGTCTGTCCTCTTTACCTCTGTCAATTGTTTCAGGGTTGAACACACTCAAAAGGAAGAAAAAAACAGCTTGTATTGAGAGGACACTTGATGCATTCTTTTAATACTTAATATTTGGAAAAAATGGAAATCTTTGCATACTACCAAGCAAAAAATAAACGTGGTTGGACAAAAAAAGATCTGGCCAGATGTGGTGGTTTGTGTCTATAATCCTAGTGCTGTGGGAGGCCAATATGGGGGGATCATTTGAGACCGGGAGTTTGAGACCAGCCTGGGCAACATGGTAAAACCCAGTGTCTAGAAAAACTACAAAAATTAGCCAGGTGTGGTGGTGGCATGTACCTGTAGTCCCAGCTACTAGAGAGGCTGAGGTGCGCAGATCGACTAAGCCTGAAAGGTAGAGGCAGAGGCTGTCGTGAGCCGTGGTTGTGCCACTGCACTCCAACCTGGGCATCAGAGACTCTGTCTCAAAAAAATAAAATTAGGCTTAAGTAAAACTTGGAAGCGGTATATGAAGAATTAAAATTTTGAATTGAGAACCAACAGTAGTTAATAGTGGAGTGAAAATAATATGCACTAGTTGCATACAAACTTCTTTAAATATTGTGTAATTTTTACCTTAATATCTTAATATAGTTTGTTAAATGTTTGATAAGGTATATTAAATTAGCTAAATATAGTTTCGTATGTTGCCTTAAATGTCATTAAATTTCAGTTCAAATGAACACATTATTCTAATTATTACCTTGGATAAATTTCCTTCTAAAGGTAAGGATATTAATGGCAACAAGTACAATCTATAGTGTTACTGAGACATAATATTACTTCTGTTGCATTCATTGATTACTTTTAATGTCACTTTTTTTGAGGTCCAGGTTTCTTGCCTGACAGATATGATTTGGTAACAGAGCTGCTATTCAATGGTGAAAGTCACTTTTTTCTCTGAGATATGTTTAAGGTCATGGTGTGTAAATGTTTATTCCCTGAAGATCTCAAAGATAACTTACTCATGGGGATTCATTATTTCTCTCTCTATTGAAATTCATATTTTATCTCTAGACTTGCATGTGTAAAGAGTATTCAGGGAAGAGAAATATTGTGTCTGGTGCATAATATGGTGTATAAAAAGACAAAATAAGCTTTATTGTCATTCCAGATGGTAACTTTTGCATTGATGGCACTAAAACTTTTTCAAATTAAATAATTTTGGACTTGTAGCTTTCATTTACCAAAAGATAAATAAATACCAAGTGCCATTAGCAAAAGTTAATGTTCACCAGTCGTCAGGGCAACAGGAAATAAGTTTCATTTACTCTGTAATTAAATGCTCTTCTTTTGAAGCTGTACAAGTCTTCTATTTTGGCTACTCCATATCCTAACCACTTCTATGAAAGCCAGAAATAAAATCCTATCCATATCAGTAAGAGTGATAAGTGTTTGGTGAACAGCATGAATGCTCACTCTATTGGTTCCGTTTTTCAGTAAATGTCCTTTGTAGGAATGTGAAGGATACTAACATGTAGAACATTTTAGAAAACTGATAGTCATATTAGGATATTTCTATAGGTTATACCTCAAAAGACAAATCAGGTGAGACACACCATTCGTGGGGATTTAGAAAATGCAGACATTGAGGATGCATTTTCTTTTTCCCAAAAAGGTCTTAGGATAACTCATCCTGTTAATAAAAGATGGGAATGTTTAGGTTTTGTCTTAAGTCTTTATTAAGCCCACATGTTAATGTATCTATGACACTATTAATATAGTTTAGAAATTAAACAATGTATTATAAAATAGCTCACATTAAAATTATAAAGTTTGTTTGTAATTTTGGTTTTATTTCTTTTTTGATTTTGTCATAGCTTGCAAATTAATAAATGTTAGGATTTCTCGTTTTAAATTTTGTGGGACTCTGGAAGTCCCACATAGTCTATGCATGCATAGACTATAGTTGTAGGATGGAGTCTTTCCTTTGGAATAAAAAGTCTTTTCTTTGAAATAGAAAGTAAACATTGGTTTTGACCACTTACCAAAGGAAAGCTCTAATTCAAATATGTTTACGTTTATACTAATGTGTTCAGGATGTATTTGCATTTTAGAATGGTCACGTATCATACATTCTTTTTCTTCTAAGATGTCAAAAAGTTTAAAAATAATTTTTAAAATATTCTAGAATAACAAATCCAGATTTCTTTTTAAACAATGTGTTTGAATATTTGTTTTTATACAAATCATTTGCTTGAGGAAGAAGAATTTTTAATATTAATTAAAGTTTTGTAAAATCATGCTAATTTGTCTTTACTCTGTAACTTATTGTACCCACGGATTGCATTTGTGAGAAGATTGGCTGCATGCATAGACTATGGTGGTAGGATGTAGTATTTTCTTTGACATGAAAAGAACAGTATATTTGTTAAACATTATCTATGCTGTGGTAATGTCATGCTGTTCCCATTTGTATACAGAAAACTAAGAACAGGAACAAGTAATTACCTTCTTCTTATCCACAACAAACTGAGTGAAAAACAGGGGACCAATAAATATGAATACTATCTCTCTTATGTGCTTTCCTAAATATAATAGAAAGAAGCTTATAGTAATTTCCTCTTCTGCTTATTTAGCTTGACAAATCATGAGAATGAAGAGTCAAGATTAGCCATTGGAATTAAGAGTCAAGACAAATGATGAGAATCAGGATTCTAAAGGTCAAACTTGCATTACAACAAAAACAAGTCTATTTTTTCTTTATTTCATTTTTCAACTTTTTTTTTTCCATTTGAATAGCTTAAAATACCTCTAATGACTTCCCATTGCTTTAAGTATAATTCGGTATCCTTCACATCAAATATGAGGTGGTAAATTATCTGACACCTGACTATATCTTTGGTCTTGCATCAATATTCCAAATCCAGCCTCTGGATATTCCTTCCCTTTGCCCCAACTTCCCATCCTTCAACCTCCACGCTAAACAAACTTTGCCTGATAAACACCTATTTACCCTATATGGTCTTGTATTCAATACCACTCTCTTGCAGAACTTCTCTAAACCTCCAGGGCATGGTAGATGCCCTAATATAGCAACACAGTACTCTGTACCATGAATTCTCCAATATTGTCAACAGTCAAGTTCAAACAGTTTAAACCATGTGGTAATAGAATAGTAGACAGACTGTACTGTTGTGACTATTGTGACATTAATTAAATTATCAATTAAAGTCATGATATTCTGGAAATAAACACAATTACTAGATTGCATAGTATCTTATCTTAGCGCAGGGATTTTCCTTTTTTTTTTTTCCTTCTAGTTCCAGGAAATTCCAAGATGTTTTTTGCTTAACAACAACAAAACTAGCCAGTCTTTTTGTTTCTAACCAAAGCAAATAAAACAGCCTCTTGAGATATATAATCTACTTATGTTCCTGTTTATTTATTTCTTCAGATGTCTTGCTACATTGCCCAGGCTGGAGTGCGATAGCTGTCCATAGGCATTATCATGGCATACTGAGGCCTTCAACTCCTGGCCTTTAGGAATCCTTCATCTTCAGCCTCTTGAGTAGCTGAGATTACTTCTTTTTCTATGCCAAGGATTTTAAGTTATCAAATGAAAGAATAAATAGCTAAGTCTGGAATTTTTACGTTTATTTAACCTCACCAAATATGAAGTTAAATAAGAAAAGTAAGTAAGCAAAACATTTAAGTTTGAATGATTATGAAGGTTCACTAAAATAATTCTTCCTGAACAAGGACTGTCTAGTCAAGGGACAGATTTCTGCACCTAGTTCTCTAAAGCCACAGGAAGTACATTCCTGCTTTCAGTCTCTGAAAACTTAAAAATGTTGACAAGTACTTTCAGAGAATATTCCTATATACATCAAATAAGATATTTAATAAAAATTAGGCACATTAGTCCAATCTGCCCCCGGCCTAGCCCCTTTCATCATTTTATTATATAAAAAGTCAAAATGGCAAAATATTTTCTTAGGCAATGCACACCTATTTTATCTCTTCTATTGCAGGAGAAATTGCATTTATGATTATGTATTTATACCTAGATTTATACTCTACTATCATGTATGTTCCATGAAGCTGGACTCTGTATGTCTTCAATATGGCTCTGTACCATACTATACCAGATAAGGGTGATATAAATCCTCAACAAATATCTGTGACTGAATGAATGAGATATATTAGAAAATATGTGCATAGAGTAAGTGAAAACACATTATGATACTCTAATGCTACAAGCTGTTTTCCCTAATGTCTTCAAATGATGTCATTCATTTTCTTCTATTACAGATATTCTAATGCAAGAAAACGTCATTTTTGAAAATATTTTCCAGTTGACAGTTCTTTTGCAAGCATGAATTACACCTCAAAAGAATTACAAACTCATCAGTGAAAGAAACTCTACCTTACTAAAGTTTTTTTCTTAACTAGAGTCTGGCATAAATTATGCCCTCAATAAATATTTCCCAAATATTTATTTGTATAAAGCCTTAAAAGAAGTTAAATAAAAGCATATTCAGAGGATGCGTTATTTTTGGACATGAAGTGAGAAATATTTTTTCTCTATTTATGTATTATTGCTCTGCAACAGTCAAGAAAAAGGATATTGTGTTAATTTCACTTTTTAGTGCTTTATGTATATAAACTAATTTAAATCCTCACTGGTTAATAATTACTTGCAATTATCTAAGTGTATTACTTATGTCATTTAAATAACATTAATTTAAAGGTACATACAATTTGCCTGACTAAAATACATTTTCTCAATATAGAATTAAATGTATTTTGGCATAAGGAAAATATGTGGTTTGAGGATAACAATCATACAGAGTGAAAATGTATTCGTGGTAGATCATGAAATATAAGCTTCACACACTGTTTATTTCAGAAAAAAATGAGGATTCAATCAAATATTTTAGACCGTAAATTTCTTTTTTTTCCCCCATTTATTTATTTTATTGCATTTCAGGTTTTGGGGTACATGTGAAGAACATGCAAGATTGTTGCACAGGTATACAAGTGGCAGTGTGATTTGCTGCCTTCCTCCCCATCACCTACATCTGGCATCTCTCCCCTTGCTATCTTTCCCCAGCTCCTCACCCCCCACCCTACCTCCCCTATTTCCCCCCAACAGACCCCAGTGTGTAGTGCTCCCCTCCTT
>NW_016107448.1:3536840-3551887 GCF_001604975.1 Cebus imitator
TATGTTGTGTCTTCATTCTCGTTGGTTTCGAAGAACATCTTTATTTCTGTCTTCATTTCATTGTTTATCCAGTCAACATTCAACAGCAAGTTGTTCAGTTTCCATGAAGCTGTGCGGTTCTGGGTTAGTTTTTGAATTCTGAGCTCTAACTTGATTGCACTGTGGCTTGAGAGATTGTTTGTTATGATTTCCGTTCTTTTGCATTTGCTGAGGAGTGATTTACTCCCAATTATGTGGTCAATTTTAGAGTAGGTGTGATGTGGTGCTGAGAAGTATGTATATTCTGTGGCTTTGGGGTGGAGAGTTCCGTAAATGTCTATTAGGTTTGCTTTAGACCGTGAATTTCTGAAGAATCAAATTTGTAGGACTTTGGTTTGCCTTTGAACTGAAATTATCACTTGTAATGCTTTGTACCAAAGAACTTTGAAGTGGAAAACTGATAAAGCAGGTTATCAAAAATTTCTGAGGCCATTTTATATGCTTTGATTAGCAGATTAGAAACTTCAGTTAAAATAAAATACCCATATAGGACCAGAGAAGTAAATTCAGAATGAAATAATTCCCAGCACAGCATTTCTTTTGGGTGATTTTTCCTTCTTAATATGCCTGTATGCTAAAGGTCTATTAAACTATTCTATTAAATATAATATAATTATTTTTTGTAGATGCCTGTGCAAATACAATGCAGTTATTACTACCTGATAATATAAATTAAAAGCATAAGCCTTTTCACAATTCATGCTAATTAATGATGTTACACAGTACACTTAATTTTGCTGCAAGGTAAAAATGGGACTTTCTTATACAAAGTAATATTGTTGCCTTTTCTGCAACAGAACATATGGTGGCCTATAATTAATCCTTTGGACTGAATATCTCAATGCGTTTAGTAATAGAATATTTGGGTCTTGAAGCAATATAAATAAAGGATCAAAACTCATGGGCTTAGTCCCCATTTTCATGCAGTTTCTTTCTTCACTGGATAAAACTTAGCCAATATTTATTAATGCAACGTTAGAAAAATTTGGATCAGATTAGGACAACATGAACTCAGAAGAAAATTATCATGTTAAATCATGGCTTTCAGTTGTGATCTGGGGAAAGTAGAGAGGTGACATTTAACCTGAGATGGTAACTAAGCTACCCAAATGAATGAGCAATGAAAGAAAATATGGACAACATCTGAGGTACTCCTTTAAGAAATTAAAATCAATAAAAGAAACTGGAATTGAAGTAAATGTTTTAATGCTTATAATATTTGCCCTTGAGTGAGAAACACAGCAAAAATGTTTACATGGTTTATATTTCTCAGTTAAATTATATGTTGATTGTGTAAAGAAAATATATTTACCTATTTACTGAGACCTAAAGTATTAGTTTTTTAGACAAAGATGAATTTAAGACGATCTTCATTAAATGCACTTAACTGGTATCCTTCCTTCCTCCCTCCCTACCTCCCTGCCTCCCTCCCTCCTTCCTTCCCTCCCTTCCTTCCTCCTTCCCTCCCTTCCTTCTTTCCTCCCTGACTGACTTCCTTCCTCCCTTCATTCCTTTTTTCCTTCCTCCCTCTCTTCTTCCCTACCTCCCTTCCTTGCAGTGAATCCATATGGACCTGCAGCAACCTAAACTCTTGTCTCCTCAGAAGAGATAATTTGACTAAGGGCAATAGGAGGAAGGAGAGACTGAGGCAAGTTTTAAAGCACGAGTGAAAGTTTATTAAAAGCTTTTAGAGCAGAAACAAAAGGCAGGAAATTATACATGGAAGAGGGCCAAGTGGGCAACTTGAAAGACAAGTGCACGATTTTACCTTTTGACTTGGGGCTTTTTACATTGGCATACATCTGGCGTCCTGTGTCCGTTTCCCCTGATTTTCTTCTTGGGGTGGGCTGTCCACGTGTACAGTGGCCTGCTAGCCCTTGGGTGGTGAGCATGCCCAGTGTGTTTACTGGTGTTGTACGCATGCTCGTTGAGGCATTCTTCCCTTGCCCCTTGTATGTCCCTCGAAGGTCATATACTGATTAAACTCTGCCATTTTGCCTCTTGATGCACATTTGTGGCCCCACTTGCCCCAATCCTGAGATCTTATCAGGAAGCCGCTGATCACCAGCTTCAGGTGTTTCTGTTTATTGGGAAACTGCCTTTTCTGGAACTGGCTGCAACCAATTATTATTTTAGAGAGACAGTTAACTGTCTGACCATCACCTGATGGTTGCCTGACATTCCTGGTGTGTGTGTATGGGGCTGGAAGCGTGTGTGGAGGGGGAGCCTTCTCTTGCCCTGCTCGTGTCTGACTAACTACCTATGATAACACTTTCTTCCTTTTTTCAGCACACACTTGCTACACATTAAGCAGGGTCTCCTTTGCTGAGGATAAATATATGAGTAAGTAATCTCAGAGGCTGTTTGTCATGCTGTGCACTGCCCAGCTCCTGAATCCCAATCTCTTCTTAAATACAGGGAATTCTGAGTCATTCTATTTAACATGAGGCTTAGTATAAAGCAGGTGTTACTATCACCAAAGAACCTGGAAAAGTTGACTACTTGCATTTCCAGATTATTCCATGCTTGCATAGACAGCAACTTGAGGGACCAGTTAGCTGTAAAATCCTGGATTTGAATTGGAGCCAGGGAAAGAAAGGTTCCAGGAACTTCAGACTCAGTTTTGTCAGCAATTCCATGTTTTCCAATGCAGGGGCAGATGTGGTATCCTTCACAGTGCCCTGTGTTTCAAATGAATATTAGAGGTGTTTAACTGGGCTGCTTTTCTGTACCTCTGGGTGTTCTCCCTTTCCTCCTCTTCCCTCCCCTCTTTTGTCTTATCCTTCCTATTCTTCTTTCTTCCTTCCTCTTACTTTTAAGGACAACTGATTCTTAAGATTTTGTAACAGTTCCTGGAGATATTTGGTATTCTTTGAATAAAATAACTTTCTGTTTTAATCAATTTTCTTTTGCTTGCAACTACATCTGCCACTAGTACAGTTCTGGTCCTTATAGAATTCACTATATAGAAGGCTACGTTAGCCAGAAGACTTCAGAAACTAACGTACTTATTAAAAGTGTCATATTTTTTATGTGAAGAACAGTAAGGATGAAATCTAATGTGTGGGGTATATATGCTATATGTGTGACCGGAGTTGCTTATTGTGTACTGATAGTTGGCCAAAGGCAATACACATTTGTGTGAGATGAATCAAGATAAGACTAGCATGTTAACTGTGATTTGAAGAATACATAGAATTTTGATATGTAGAGTCTGAAAGTATATAACTAACAAATCTCTAGTATGACTCTAGTTTTATAGTGGAAAAGGCAGAAAGAATTTTTATGAGGAGCAGAACATAGGGAAATACCCAAGCCAATAGAAAAGAAAAGAAAGAAAAGAAAAAGCACTAGAGAAATACATGAATATTCTGGTAATCATATAAACAACAAACTTTAAACTAACCAAAATTCTCTCTATATTAACATAAATTTTCACATTAAAGACTCATTTATCTCAGATTCCATTACCCAATGCAACATGCCTGGCTTCCAACGAAATATTGTAAGACCTTCTCAAGGGCAAGAAACAATACAATCTGAGATAAAGCATCAGAGTTACACTAAGATATGACACAGATATTGAAATTACTTGACAGGCATTATGAAATAATTACATGTATGTTAAGAATTTTAATGAGAAAGGTAGACAATATGCAAGAACAGATGGGTAATATATGTAGAGAGATGGAAATGCTCAGAAAAAAATTTAAAAAAAATTCTAATAATAAAAAAATTTGTAACCAAAAGAAATGCCATTAATGAGTTCAACAGCAGACTATACAAAGAAGGCTATACAAAAAAAATCAGTGGACTTGAATATAAGTGAACAGAAACTTTGCCAACTGAAGATGACTAGAGAAAAAAATCATTTAATATTTTGGGATAATATCAAAATATACAATATATGTGCATATGTAATACTAAAAAGAAGTAAAACAATGTAGAAGAAATATTTGAAATAATAATGGCAGAGAATTTTCCAAAATTAATGACTGACACCAAACCATCCATCTGGGAAGTTCAGAGAACACAAGCAGGATAAACACCAAAAAGCACACCTACACATGTCATATTCAAACTGCAGAAAATCAAAGAAAAAGAAAATACTAAAGAAAGCCAAAGTGGAGATGAATATAAACAACTTAATTACAGTAAATGAGTATAACAATTACGGTAGACTTTTCACATAAAACACGAAAGCAAGAAGAGATTGGATAGACATTTTTAAAGTGTTGGTGGAAAAATATTACCAACCAAGAATTCTATATTCAGTAAAATTATCCTTCACAATGAAGGAAAAGTAAATAATCTCATGGACAAAAACTGAGGGAATTGACTTTCAGCAGATATGTTCTGCAAGAAATGTTAGATATTATTCAGACAGAAAAAAATGTTATAGACAAGCAACTCCCTACTTCTTAAGTGTTAGCAGCACATAGTGACTCTCTTCCTCAAAAGGGTAATTTATAAAACAGGAAAAAACAATTATTTTACAATCAGGAACCCAGACCATAGCTGCCATTGTCAAATAAGCAAGATTATCATCCACGTTGATAATGTTGGTAGTAGGTACTTTTGATAGAGAATGATTAAAATGGCACCGTATCTCTGCTCTACCTATCTTCTATTAACTAATTAACCCAATGGAATCATCAGAAAAATGTAAATAAACCCCAAATGACAGTATTCTATAAAATACCTAAATGTATCTCAAAACTATCAAAGTCAACAAAACAAGGGAAATCTGATAAGCTGTCACAGTCTAGAACTTTCTAAATAAACATGTTGACAAAGGATATACAACAACTAAATAAAATGGAGTGTTTCCATGGGTAGAATTCTTTGAACATAAAAATATTAGTATTAGTATGTATCATTCTAATATAAAATATTCACATTATGGGAAAGTTGGTATAGGATATTTGATGTCTCTGCATCCCCTTTGGTATTTTTCAGTAAATATCAAGCAATTCTCAAAACAAAACATTTATTTAAACAAAGTGAAACAAAAACAAACACGCACAAAAGCAATTTCAGTGGCTTTGCAAGTATTATGCTGTGAAAATTTATACTATTATTTTTGAATTTGGAGTTGCTTCATATTCCTCACTCTAGATAGAATAAAAAGTAGGATTTTCTTGAAAATATTTGGATGGGAGTGGCAAGATGGCCAAGTAGAAATAGCTCCAGTCTGCAGCTCTCGTGGAGAGCAATGCAGAAGACGAGTGATTGCTCCATTTCCAACTGAGGTACCTGGCTGATCTCACTGGGACTGGGTAGACAGTGGGTGCAGACCACAGAGGGCAAGCAGAAGGAGGGTGAGATGTTGCCTCACCTGAGAAGTGTAAGGGGTCTGGGGACTCCCTGCCCTAGCCAAGGGAAGCCATGATGGACATTGCTGTGAGGGACAGTGCTATCTGGCCCAGACACTACACTTTTCCCATGGTTTTTGCAACCCACAGACCAGAAGATTCCCTCTGGTGCCTACGCCACCAGGGCCCTGAGTTTCAAGCACAAAATTGGGTGAGCATTTGAGCAGACACCTAGGCAAGCTGTAGAATTTTTTTTTCCATATCCCAGCAAAAGAAAACTGTTTTGCAGTCTATCCATCTGACAAAGGGCTAATATCCAGACTCTACAAGAAATATAAACAAATTTATAAGAAAAAAAACAACTCCACCAAAAAGTGGGCAGAGGATGTGAACACACAGTTTTCAAAAGAAGACATTTATGCTGCCAACAGACATATAAAAACAAGTTCATCATCACTGGTCAATAGAGAAATGCAAATCAAAACCACAATGAGAAACCATTTCACAACAGTTAGAATGGCAATCATTAAAAAGTCAGGAAACAATGCTGCAGAGGATGTGGAAAAAATAGAAACACTTTTACACTGTTAGTGGGAGTGTAAATGAGTTCAACCATGTGGAAGACAGTGTGGGGATTCCTCAAGGACCTAGAACCAGAAATACCATTTGACCCAGCAATCCTATTACTGGGTATATACACCCAAAAGATTATAAGACGTTCTACTATAAAGATACATGCACACCTATGTTTATTGCAGCACTGTTAATAGCAAAGACATGGAACCAACCCAAATAACCATAAATGATAGACTGGATAAAGAAAATGTGGTACATATACACCATGGAATACTATGCAGCCATTAAAAGAGGAGTAGTTCATGTCCTTTGTAGGAACGTGGATGATGCTGGAAGCCATAACTTTCAGCAAACTAACAGAAATAGAAAGGCAAACACAACATGTTCTCACTCATAAGTGGGAATTAACAATGAGAACAAATGGACACAGGGAGCAGAACACACACTGGGGTCTGTTGGGGGGTGAGGGGGTTAGAGGAGGGAGGGCATTAGGAGAAATACCTAATGTAGATGACAGGTTGGTGGGTGCAGCAGACCAGCATAAGACGTATAGACCTGTGTAACAACCTGCACGTTCTGCACATGTATCCCAGAACTTAAAAGGCAATAAAAAAGAGGAAATATTTTATAAGAAATTCTTTACTCTTTTAAGCTTAATTAACTGTCTCTATATTTATCTAATATTATAGACACAGAATTGAAAAAAAAACAGGTATTGCTGAGATTTTCTTTTTAATACAAAATAATGGGAAATAATTACAGAGACAGTGACATTATCTTATTAGGAATAATATAAAATAATTATTTAATGCAGTAACAATCTTTGCTTTTAAATATTTTAGAAAAGTTGAGAGCAGTTGTTCTATTATGAACCTAAAAAATGGATAGGCTTGTTTAGCATCTTTTTGAAGGATTTAAACATGTTTTAATTTGTCTGAGTTAGTTTTAATTTAGGGAGTTCTATATACACAATTGCTCAAATACTAGAAACAGATTTTAAGATGAGGAGTTAAAAAACCTTGCTTATGTGCATCTGAGGGGCTTTTTTCATGAGCAAGATGGGGGGTGATTAATTTGTTCCCTTGATTAGAAAACCTGTCTTAGGTTTCATTCATATGGAGGCCAGCTGACTTAGCTACGTAAACTGAACAGAGACTACTCCTGTGACAATCATAAACAGGATATTTTTAAGATTGGACTCCCAAGGTCATTTTGTTAATCCTTACAATTTTTCAGGGGAGTACTACTACTTACAGATGAAGAGACTTTGAAAGACTCAGTGATGTGCCAGAGAATGCAATGCAGTCTGAATTAGGGGTGGAATAGGTTTGTATTGAAGCTCAGTTCTTTAACTTCAAGTATACTGCCTCCCCAGATCTTAGAACCTGGTCCAGTGTATGTGTTTCTCATGTGACTTATTGGAAGCAGCATTGTTATCGGATAAGTCATATCTCACTCCATCTCAAAGATGAATTGAAGTCCTAAACCTCAATACCTTAGAATGTGATTTTTTAATGGAAATACTGTCTTTACTGGTGTAATCAATTTAAAATGATGTCCTTAGAGTTGGCCCTAACCCAATAATGATGGTATTCTTTTAAAAATCAAAAATTTAGACACAGAGTCAGACATGCACAAGAGGAAGATGATGAGGATGCAGGGAGAACGACATGTGAAGATGGAGGCAGAGATGGGAGTTATGCTGCAATAAGCCGAGAAACACTAAGGATTCATGGCCACCACCAGAAGCTCAGAAGAGGTAAAGGAGGATCTTCTCTGCAGGCCTCAGAAGGAGCATGGCCCCGCCAACACCTAGATTTCACACATTATCTTCATAGAACTGTGAAACAATAAATTTATGTTATATTAAGGCTGTCAGTTTTGGGTAATTTTTTACAGTAGCATGACAAAATTTTTACAAAAAACAAAGCAAAATTTTGGTTACACTAAATATTCCCATACTGTTTTACAATAATTTCACCTTTCTATTTCACTTGCTATATTTTCCTACAGAATGAATGCAAGAATGTTTTCAAATTTTCCTCCAACTCATCCAGGTTCTATTCACAGATTTTTTTTCATGCTATCGTTGACTTTTACACATTGATTACCTCTCCAGCCAATTATAAGGAGTATTCATTTTTTCCTATTATTTCAGATGTTTCTGAGGCTTAAAGAGAACTGCTCTTGTCTTTTTTTTTAGAAATCAAGCTCACACTTGATTCCTCCATATTAGTTATTGGTTTTTAAATAATTTCTTGTGCCATCATTGTACATCCTGCTTCAAGCTCCTCACGTAGTTCTATGCCCTGCCATATATTTACAAGGCTTGAGTTAAAAAATTGAAATGTAGGACCTATGAATTCACAGATCAAAGTAGATGTTACCTTACTTTTTCACCATGTGGGTGTGTGTGCACACACCTGAGTACATGTGTATGTTTTTGTTTCCATGTGAGTGCATATGAACAAATGTTTATCCCTCTGATCTTCTTTATCTTTAATTATTAATAACATTAAACTGAATTATCTAAGCACACTCAACTAGGGAAAGTAGCACAAAAGTGCCTGAAGTCAGCCTGGCACTGTACATTTCCTGTGGAAAATTTACAGACAAATATTTCAAAGTTAAGTCTGATAAATTTCTTTCTTTTTTACACTAAATGATAGGTCAATTGACATAAACATTTCGTGCACTTTTCAGAATGAACTATATTTGCTGTCTTCCAAAAGAAGCAGGAGGAATTCAAAAGAAGGTAATTTGCCTCCAAAATTTAATCAGATAATATATTATTGCTTACTTCATAATTTGTTATAATAAATATCATAACAAGTACATAATCAGATTTATGATTTATGTAACAAGGTAAATTGTTTGTTTCACTTGCATACATATTCCTGACTTTAAATCCTATTTTACATTTTATTTAAATATTTTCTGCTACAGCATTTTCTAAAAGTCATATCATTCGTATTTTAAGTTCACGTAATTCCTTAAGATCCTAAATGACAGTGCCTAAAGGAATTGCTAAATATAAGTCACTTCTACAGCTTTTTCAGTTAAGGCCATTTAAAAAGAAAATATATAATCTTACCAAAAATGTTCTATTATGTTCTATCAAAGCCAGTTCATGTAATTTTCATTTTAACAACACAAAATATACTTACATGTGAATCTTTTATCCTCTAATAAACATAATTTGGTACTTGTGCTGTGCATCCCTGTAATTGCAACCTTATCTTTTGTGCTAAAGACAGCCTCAAACTATGGGTAAGAGGAGGAAATTTTTTCTTTCATGAAAAGGCTTAATTATGTTGTTTCACAATCGTCTTTGTTGCTTAGTATTTTCCTTCCTTTCAAAACACAATACTCCAATTTATCAAGTAATCATTCTACCTGCTCTTTAATCTCTAATTTCTCATATTCACCTGAAAGCTTTAAAAATAATTATTTTATAATGCATCTGCATTTTTCTTACTTTCAATTAGGATGGTTCATTTCTAAATGTTTTCAGTCCTAACTCTACCATTAACAAATATGCGACTTCCAAAACCCATGAAAATGTAAAACATATGAAAGCTTTTATAAGATAAAATTATGGAAATCCTTGGATGAGAGGATGAGGATTGAAATCTATACCCTTTATCTGACAGGTACTGATTTGAATTGGACCACCTAATTCCAGATTTGTATATTATGGATTTCACAGTCTATAAATATCAAACTTTTTTTTTCTTTTTAGTGAAATTCAGATAAAGGAGAAGCAATACATAATAGCTCATCTTTTAAAACCATTACAAACAAATTAAACCTCTTTTAATCAATAATTGCTAGCATTTGATAATGCAGCATTTGCAATAATTCTGAATTCTTGTGTCTGATTTTTTCCATCAAAAGAGAATGGACTTTGAATTATAAAATATTTTCCTGGAGAATCGCCCTGCAAGCCAACCATTACCTAAGAAACATGATATGCGCATTGAAAATTCTGTCTCTACGTTTCCCTCAATTATATTTAACTAAGAGAATTTTTTTATTCTTTACTCACCATAGAACTTCTTTTTAAAAAGTATAATTTTTTTAATTTTAAAGACATGGTTATAATTACAATTTTTATTTAAAAAATAAGTGTTACACTGTTATCCAAATTCTCAAATGTGTTTTACCAAGAAATGAAAAATCATTTTGAAATAACATAAGCAGGTTTACATCTTACCAGCTAAGCAGCTTTTGCTAAGACATAAATTCTGTGAATCATAATTTTCTCATCAGGCCAATGAATATTACAATAGTACATAGCTCAGAATGATAATTCAGTCAAGAAATAAGTTTTTAATACCTGCTGTGTTTTAGAAACTCTTTTGGTTGCTGAGCAACTATTTTTAAATAAAACTAGAAAATCCCTGATTTTCTAGAGCTTACATTCTTGGAGGCTGCAAAATAAGTGAAAATAAATAACAAAGAAGTATACAGACCCCCTATCCAAAGGGCATCTGTTCCAAATGCCCCAGTAGATGTCTTAAACTGCAGACAGTATTGAAACCTGTATATGTTATGTTTTTTTCTATACATACATAGGTATATTAAAGATTAATTTATAAATGTGCAGTAAGAGTGTATTAGACAGTTTTTGCGTTGCTATAAATAAACACCTGAGACTTGGTAATTTATAAACCAAATTGGCTTATCGTTCTGCAGACTGTACAAGCATGGCACCAGCATCTGCTTGGTGTCTGAGGAGCCCTCAATTAGCTGTTACTCATGGTGGAAGGTGAAAGATGAAGTGAAGAGTAGGCACATCACATGGCCAGAGCAGGAGCAAGAGAGAGAAAGTGGGTAGGGAGGTGCCATACACTTTCAAACAACCAGATCTCACAAGAACTCACTTACTATGGCCAGACAACACCAAACCATAAGGGATCCATAACCATGACCCACATATCTCTGACCAGGCCCCACCTCCAAAATTGAGGATTACGCTTCAATGTGAGATTTGGGTGGGGACAAATATTCAATCTATACCAAAGAGATTAACAACCACTAAGAATAAAATAGAATATTAATAGCAACATACTGTAATAAAAGTTATGTGAATGTGATCTCTCTCTCTCTCTCTCTCTCTCTCCCTCTCTCAGAGTATCTTATTATACTGTACTCACTTATATTTGGACCCCAGTTGACCAAAGGTAACTGAAACTATGGAAAGAGAAAGTGTGGATAAGAGGACATGAGACTACTAGATATAATTACTAGATATAACTAGAATAAACAGGGCAAGCAACTTGAGAGTAAGTTGGGAGGATGCTATTTAAATTAAGGGTTGTTTGTAAAAACCTCTTTTCTTGAAGTGACATTTGAGCAGAGTCCCAAATTAAGTGAGCCATTTATGAAAGCATTTGAGGAAGGAGGAAGAAGGAAGAAGTCATTGTAATGGTCCTGAATGGAGCGTGTGTGGTGTTCTCAAGTAGCAGCAAACAGGCCATTATGGCTGCAGCTGAATGAACAATGATGAGAATAAAAGTAGCTGGGATCTGAAAGGTTGGCATGACGAAGCAGAGCATGGAGAAATGGACAGATCATGTAGAAAACAGTACACATGATCATGTGAGCGTGAGTGAGGCCAGAGGTCATTGCAAAGTCATGAGCAGAGAAGTGACAAGGTGTGATCTATGTTTTGGGTATATCAGTCTGGCTTGTCATAAAAAATAAACATCAATAAGCAGAGTAGAAGCCAGGAGATGATTTAGGGGATATTCCCAGATTTGTTCCTGCTTTGGGTCTTTCTGCAGGCTACCTCTGCTCAGGATGTGTCTCCCCATTCTTTATGTTTGACTTCTTAGTTATTAAGTTTTGACTTAAGTGTTATCTTGTTAGAAAATCCTTCCCAGACAGCCCTTCTAAACTTTTTCCACTGTCACTTCTTATAATCTTTCATTAATATATTTTCTTCATAAGCTGATTATCATTTAAAATTATGAATTTTTTGCTTCTTTGTTAATTGAATGTTTCTTCCACTAGACATAGAAAACTTATTTTTCAGCCATTGGATTCTGCATTTCCTAAAAATATAACTAGAATATGATAGGCGCTCAAGTTATATTTCATGATAAAAGAATAAATATCATGCATAATAAAATTATTTGAAAACAAAAGTTTAACAAATCCACAATACAGTAGTGAAAAAGACTCCTTGTCTAATCTTTAGTCAGGTTCCTTTGAGTCTTCTTTTTGACTAGGCCTCAACCTTGGCCCTCATCCCTGCTGGGCCTGTAGCCTAGTCTTAACAAGATTCCTTCTAAGTCGGTTTAGAAAGACTCTTCTACCCTTGATCACCCTCAAAATCTAATTAAATTTCTTAATTCCCACTCTTGACATCTGATCACACTGACTTGCCTTCAGCAAAAATTCTTCAAAATGGTTTGACAAGAATTCCCATACCTTGATATTTCCTCTTGGTAATTTTCTATCTACCAACCCCTTCCCCATTCTGGATTCTTGGCCATAAACCGTCACTTATCCTTGTTGTATTTGGAGTCGAGCCTGATCTTTTATTGCAATAGTCTTGAATAGTCTTTCTGCTAGAATAATATTTTCTTTTACACTAATACATTTAAATACCTAAGTTGAAAATTGTTACTATATATGCATGTTTGAATTGCTCCAATTATTTCACTCTTATTCATAACTTAAGTATAAAGACATTTCTGCTGATATCATTAAAAGTTTTTATTTTATTATTCAATATAAATAATGGATTCTGAAGTGTAGTTAGGGTAAGCACATTTATTCAAACCAATTATTCTATAAAAAACAAATAGAATGTCAGTTTAAATATTTAAAAAAAACACAACAAACAAAACTTCATATAAACATTGAAATTCTAATAACTTTATGGAGTTACAAGGCCAAAATAAAAGAGAAACAAGAGAACTCAGAAGGTTAAGGTGAGCTCTAATGGCTGCTTTTGCATGTTTTAGCCTAAACAGGATACAAACTTGAAATTTGCTTAAGAAAAAAGACACTGCCCCATTTACATTTACATTGAAATAGGATCAATGAGCCAATTAGAAAATAATCAATAAACTTGTCTGACTTTAATACATAAAATGATAAAGAAATGGTACAAAATCTTTGCTATATCTCACACACACACACACACGCACACATATATGGATGTAAGATCAGGCTCAACCCCAAATACAGCAAGGAGAGGCGGTGATTTATAGCCAAGGAGCCAGAGTTGGGGTGAGGGAAGAAGTTGATAGATAGTGGTTGGTAGTCTTCTCACACACAGTTTACCCTTGAACAATGATAGGGTTGGGGTAGCTGACTCATGTATTTGAAAATCCATGTATAACTTTTGACTCCCCAGAACCTTTACTACTAATAAAAGCCTGCTGTTAACAAGAAGCTTTACTGATTAACAAAAACAATTAACACATAGTTTGCATGCATATCTTTCCCTATATGGGAAAGATTAATGTATATATTTTCCTACATGTGTGTGCAATTACATTGTGTTATGATATTGATTGGCATGCTGAGGCCAGGATTGTGGGCTTGTTACCAGTGACAGTGCTTACATGGCTTAACTGCACCCCTACCCAGCCTTTTTGCTCAATATAATACTTATATAATTTAGCTGGATCCTTATAAGATTGCAGATCATGTTCTTATAATTAAGGAAGGTAGAGAAAAGAAAATGTTATTAAGAAAATCATAAGGAAGAGAAAATACATTTACTGTTCATTTAATGGAAGTGGATCATAATAAAGGTCTTCATCCTCATCGTCTTCATCTTGGTCTAATACTTCCTTTCTCTTTCCTTTTTTATTACAGACCATTTGTTTTAAAAGACATTAATTGTTGCTCTGAGACAAAGATTGTATAGATAAATAGGATTTGAAAATACTGCCTACTTTCTTTTCTCAGCAATAAACAATGCAATTTTGCATATTAAATGTGAGAAATTATTTAGTAATTTAATAAAATTAAATTTTCAACTTATTTCAACCTTAGCCTTTTTTGCCTGATATCTATTATGATCACCTTGACTTGCAAGTGCAGAAAGTATTTATTAAAATTATTTTTATTCTTCAGAGTCTCCATAACAGTTATAGAAACTGAATTGATATATCTAATCAAATAGGTGGATTTGTATTTCCAGGACCTAGGACAGTAACTTGTACCTTGTAGATAATAAATAATTTGCTAATTGAATTTTGTGAATCATGTTGTGGCACATGAAATTATGAAGTTATTTGTAGTAAAAATGTGTATATATTTGTGTGTGTATATATATACATATATATTTTATTTACTTATTTGTTGAGTTTGGGTCTCATTCTGTCACTTGGGATAGAGTAGTGATCTGATGTGACTGTGGCTTTCTACAGCCTCCAACTCCAGTGTTCAAGTGATCCTCCTGCCTCAGCTTCCCAAGTAGCTGAAATTATAGGCATGTACCACGATGCCTAGGTAATTTTTTTTTTTTTTTTTTGTAGAAAGGGATCTCACTGTGTCATGCAGGCCGGCCTTGTGCTGGCCTCAAGTGATCCTCCTGGTTCCCAAAGCTCTAGGATTACAGGCATGAGCTACTGTGCCCAGTCCATAAGAAGTATTTGTTTTCTTCACAAAATCTGATAGTATTACAACATCTGCCATTTGCACATGCCATGTCACTATGCATATTGATAACAAAATCACCATGTTCTAGAACTTCAGTCATAGGCAAGTTATTTTTTGAGATTACCTTATAATAACATTGTGTACATTTTCATTTTTAAACAATCAATGTAGCAGGCTAATTAGTTTATTCATTTTTTTAAAGAAAGTATTTTAAAAGGTTATTTTTATACATTGTACTTTTTATAAGATTTTTTAAATATAATCTTTTATAAGATTATATAAAATATAATTATATTTTATAAGATATATAATATAATTATATAAGATATAATTTTGTACTTATAATTTTATAAGACATTGAAATAACAGAGACAAATGTCAAATAACAGGAAGAAAAACCAATGTGATGAAAAATCTCAGAAAACAATGTGGATGATACCAGGTAAATACCCATATTAACCATGCCTTTTAAAAAAAAGTATGTGCAGG
>NW_016107448.1:3551897-3630394 GCF_001604975.1 Cebus imitator
AAGGGAAAAAAATGTGTATATCAGCAATTCCTCCAGGCATTTTCAGCATATTAATTTGTGTTATTTTTGAAGTTCCGTACATATTAAGTATCACCATGATCCAATAAAGGCATTGAAATATGGAAATCTTAAAGAAAAATTTTCAAGAACCTAGCCTAATATGAGCACTTGCAAAGGTCTTTAAATAGTCCTCTTTGATTCAAATGCATGTATTATTGCATACCTGTCCTTATATATATGTGGGCAACTACATTCTGTTATGCTATTGATCGCAATGCTGAGGCCAGGCTTGTGGGCTTGTTACCCATGACAGTGCTTACATGGCTTAACTGCACCCATACACCACCTTTGTTGCTCAATATCATATCTATAAGATTTAGAATGCCTGAGTGACTTAGCTGGATGCCTGAGTGACTACCCTGCTTATGTTGCTCATGAGAGTGTCTAAGGAACAGCCAAATTCCTACTCAGCTTTAACTCTACTTCATTTTAAGAATCAGAATGTCTGTGATTATATGTTTCTTCCTAGGACTAAATCAACTGAAGTTGGCAAACTCCACAGTGGCAGCTTGACCTCTGAAGAATCTCTAGCTTCATGTCACTTTCCATGATAAATGACCATGACAGTTGACAATCACCATGACAATAACTAGAAGAGATCTTAAAAGGACAGAAAAGAGATGGTTTCTCAATTCTAAGAAAATCTGTCTCTTTGCAAGAAACGCAGGAATATTCCTTCTCTTGCTCTTAATGCCTAGCTTCATAATTAAATATACCCTGTATTTGTAAATTCCCCCTTCTTAAGTGCTGAGAAGTTGATTTGTGAGCTACACACCCACTTCTCCCATTCTATGACCATTAAATAAAATTTGCACTACTTGACACTCACTTTGGGTTTTGCATACTGGCTTTGTGACAATTGATGGGAAACAGCTTCTTTCTTTGGAGTAACCAGGATCTTCAGTGACAGGTTCACTTGAACCAAGACATCTTAAGTCTGCAAATTGCATGTACTAATTTTTATGCTTTCTATTATAAGTGGTATTATGGTTCTTATAAAGATGTTTCAGTGTATAATTTTTTTGCCAATAGTAAAAGCTAAAGGGCAATTTTCCACTTCAAGCAAATATTATTTACTATTATCTGTCACGTTTTTCTCATCATTGTTATTATTACTTTAATCATCATTATTATTGTTATTTTATTTCATATAAACATGAAAATATAAACCAGTAAATATACTATATTACTGGTATGATGTAAACTAGTAAATACATTTTTAAAATTTTTATTATTTTTTTCTTTGTGGATATAAATTGAATATGTGAAAATAATTATTTCTGTAATAAGCAAGTAGTATCAGCCTTAACTTGCAATGAACCTACCTCATCTTTGACTTAATCTATTTCTAAATGACTGTGTTTATTGAACAGCAGTTTTTAGAGCTGCTATTTGTTGCTCTGAGACGAAAGGTTTACAATATAATAAATGAGAAATTCTACCATCTATATTTCTCAAGTAAGTAAAGATAATTTCTTCTTGAATTCAGGCAGATTTAGGAGATTTTCTCTTTTATCGATTTTATCTTGGTCTCACACTGAAAATTTTCTTTTTTTTCCTCTCTCTCTTATTTCTTTTAGAGACCGGATCTCACGCTGTCTCCCGGAATGGAGTATGGTGGTGCAATCATGGCTGACTGCAGCCTCCACCTCTTGGTCTCAACCATCTTCTTGTCTAAATCTTCTTAGTAACTGGGACTACAGGCATGGACCACCACATCCTGTAAACTTTAAATTTTTTTTGTAGAGATGAAGAGTCACTGTTTTTCCAAGGTGGTCTCAGACTCCTGGATTGAAGTGATCCTCCTGCCTTGGCCTCCCAAAGTGCTGGGATTATAGAGGTAAGCCATTGGACCTGAATGTTTTCTTAATGAGCAACATTGTGAAAGACATATTTAAATGATATGTAATTTTTAACTCATCAAAATATTGATTTTATTTAATTTGGTATTATGTTCTAACATATATTATTTTCTCTCATTTGTTTTATGTTAAACAACACTTATTTTAGTATAGGGAGGGTTCAAGGTGTGTAATCAATTTGGTTTGGCCATAGTAAATACGTGAGAAGATCTCAGTTCACCTCAACAAAATTTTCATTGCAATTTGCCCTTAAGCAGAATACTAATAACAACTAAACACAACACTCTGTCTCTGGGAGAAATAATAAAAATTTTGATAATGTGTTTAAGAATGTGATTTCAGCCCTCACTGCCCCAGACTGTTAATGAAACATAATTCCTACATATAGCAAACTGTGTTTCTCTAGTGATCTTACCTTGAAAGTGAAATAATAAATAATTTCACTATGCCATCATTCTTTATTCTTTATCCACATTTTAATTTCAAAATTGGACTCTACTCTCAGAATTATTTTCTGTGCTGGGGAGAAGAAAATGTGCAGGTACTTTTTAATAGATTGATATTCATGTATTAGTGCTGAATACTACTTTCATGGAAGTAAATAAACCAGATGACTTTTCTTTGGCACGCTAAGGAATATATATTTTCAAATGTTTTTGTTGTTATTCATGTTGAAGATTTCATGTACTGGTGGTTAAGGGTAAACTTGTCAATAATATGAATCCTAGAATTATAAATAGAATGTACTTTATTATTTCTTGTAAGGCATTTTGCAATTATTCCATCAAAATCTTCACAGTGGTATCTTTAAAAATCTAAAGTCTACTTTTTCACTACTTTGCACTAGACAATAAGGTATTTTACCCTTCAACAAGTGTTCATTGAAATTTCTTTCTGCAAAAAAAATATATAGAAGAACATTTATGAAATTACATGATATACAAAATAAGGAATAATTTCTGCAGAATGTGACCTTTTTTAGCATAACCAAGGCTGCTCCACATAAGCACACATATACACAAATTATTGAATCAAAAATTCATAATATACTGAATACTATATTTACCTTTGAAAATCCAAAGGTATATTGTACATTTAAAATTTATTTACTGCATCCAAAATTTTCCACATTGCTTGACACTGGTTATGTGTACTAAAGTTCATATGAACATAAATGTAAAATGCACTTCTAGATAATAGAGAACCACTAAAATTTTTGGAATCTGTGAGGACAAGGGCCATATCTATATATATCCCAGTGTATAGCACATTGTCTTGCAAATTAAAGGTGGTCAATATATATTTGTTGAATAAATGTGTGAAAGGAGTAATCAAACATCAGCTTTGCTTCAGAAAAACAAATCTTCTAACGATGCATATATCTGAGTGAAGTAGGGAAAATTTGAATCAGAAAACAGGCAGGAAGCTATTACAACTGTCAAGATAGATGCTGCGAAGTCATCATAAACATTCTGTGTATTTTTAATGTAATGCCAACTTTGTTTAGCTGCATAAGTATCATATGTTTATAATAATGCAGATTCAATTTCTTTTTTGAGTTTTGGTCTTTGTACTAATTATTTAATAAATACGTTTGAAATGTTGTTCTGATAGTTTGGGTGCAGTTTATTGAAGACATTTTCATTCATACATCATTGCAGTTGTTTTCAACTTCTCCATTAATACAACCAATGAGCCATATCTAATGCTACAGACAAAACAAGATGAGCAAAGAGCATTTACTCAATCAGTGTCAGCCATTCTCACCTGAATTCTGTTATGCTACCATAAACAGGTGAGACAACCCTAAGTAAATACTAGATGAGAAGTTGATGTGGAAAAATAGGAGGCAAAGTGGAGTAAAAAAATCATCAAAGTGCAAATACAAAATTAAGCCAAACTACTTTTTATGTTGCAAATTTTTTCTTCTTTATCCTTCATGTTAGTCTAGTGAAATCACATTCTTCCTATAAAATTCAACTTCAATCCTGCCTCTTTCAAGATTTCTTTTCAATTATCTGCTATTGCAGTGTGCCTTTTTCAAATTAACTTACTCAAAAACGTTTTATTAAGCACCTCCTATATGCCAGATATTATTCTACATGCTGGGGATACTGCAGTGAATAAAATAGAGCAAGAATCTGATATGATGGAACTTATATTCTAGCATGAAAGGAAGACAATAAACAGCAATAAGGTTTGCCAAGTAGTGGTATAATAGCAGGATAAGTGGATAAACCACACACAGAAATCATGACTTTGTGTGATAAGTGTTTTTATTTATGTCATCCACATAGTGGATTAATTGTAATAAAAATTCTGACTCAATATTTTGATCTTTGACAGCTTTATGTATCATGCCTCTTCCTCTTCTCTGCTACACATCTGGAAAAGATGATATGAAAACACAGATGTTCTTCCTTTGGTACCAGTGAAGTTTCAAATCATGAAAGAAATTTGGCTAAAGTGTGTCCTTTACAGGTGGGTTAATAGGTAATGATTCATCAGGATATATCTGAGCTATTTTTTAATAGCACGGATAAGCATAAAAATCTATCAGTTTAAGTACAAAAATATGTTAGTAAGTAACCAAATTTTTTCCAGCATCTGGAGTTTTGATTAATTGATTTAAGAGTTGACAATTTTATCTATAATATATAGTATTTTTAGCACTTAGGTTATTTGGTTTTCTACACAGAGATTCATTTATATGTATAAATCAATATTTTCATGTGGAGATGAAAATACCTTTTTCATCAGAATGAGGGAAGAATTGAAGGATAGACAAGATCTACTTTATTTTATCATGAAAATTTGCAGTGAAGGATATGTTAATTAATAAAACTTACTTTTTAACGAGTACATTTTTGCTCCAGGAACGGTATGAGGAACTTAGCACAGGTGATCTCTTTAAATCCTTAGAAAAGCCTATGAGGAATTGCTCTTATTTTCTTGATAAGAAAATTGAGTCTTATGAAATTAAATCATTTATCTGTTTCCTCAGATTATGTGCTGGAACTGAGATGTGCAGCAAATTCAGTCAGGATAAGCAATCACTTATATTGGTGATTTAAATATTGACTTCTTCATTTTAAGTGACCCTGTTTTAGATGCTAACCCTGAGACATGGATTTGAGAGCTAGTAGTATATTTGGGCAGTGTGGTGCAATATGCCTTTTTTGAACGTTTATGTCTTGTTGGCATTGCAATAGCGGATGACACTATTGCAACGGTGTGCGCTTAATTTCCACTGTGAATCTTATAAATTGTGGTTCCTATTTTTTTTTCTTTTGTAGAACTTTGCAACCACTAACTCCCTATGTGGCATGCACCAGATGTCCTGAGATGCACTGAGACTCCCTCATGTGGTTGTTTCAGATCCTTGGTTTCAGGAGGACAGTCTGGTAACCAGAATGACTTTGCTGGCCAACACGATGTTCCTTTCTCAGTATAGCGTGAGGCTGAATAACTAGACTGGTGTTGAAATGCTGGTCTTGGGTGACTGTTACTCATATAGAAGAAATGTTACGGTCAGGGCCAAATTTTGTGCTTCAGCTCTGTTTGGATCTATTTATCAGCTGTTACCTGCTAGTGCTCTGAACATAGAGCCACCCACACCTACAACATTTGAGGTCAGCAGTATTATTTTTCCTGTGATCCCTTTACCATGGGTACCCAGCACACACCACCCCGTCTGCAAGTCTCTTACTTTATGTCAGGCAATTCTCCAAGATTACTGCGGTCATCCAATAGTCATTTCAATCAATCTATTCTCTTGACTCTGGTCAATGTGGTGATAGCATGTTCTTCCTGGAAAGTCTTACACCATCCCGAGTTAGGGATGGATATTCTTTGCATAAATGGGCAACCCTTCTTGCTCCATTGATGGGCTCCTTGCCTCTATGCCTCTATAAAGCCAGGGTGTAGCAGGCAGGGGACTGAGCCACTATTAGCTCTGGGAGAACACAGACCTTTCCCCCACAGTTTCCTACAGTACTGTTTCATCAACATTGAGAAAAGTACCTGGCACATAGTACTGGCTTAATAAATGTTTGTTGAACAAAAGAGTTAATGACTTTTACTCAACTTATGTTCAGTTCACATTAATTCTGCTTCATGAAATATTTTCTCTCTTTTCTCTTGTCTGCTATGTTTGCCTTTCTGTGTGCTCCCCTTTGTACCCCTTAAATATTATTTTGTCCCAGTTGCATTTTCCATTTCTTAGTCTAGATATTCATCTTGAATGGGCTCATGTACTGATCTGTGTACAACCACCTAACATTTATAAAATGGTAACTCTGAAATGTGATTTCCAACATAAAACTTTCTTTTAAACTTCAGACTGCATATGCTAGATACCTCCACCCAGATATCCCATGATACTTTACTCCAATACATTCAAAACTTAAATCCTTGTCTTCCTACCCTGAACTTCTAATTTTCCTGTTCTCCCTTTGTGAAGTAACTACTCACCAAGTGTTTTTGTATATAAATAAAGAAGAAACAATGGAACATATCTCACTAATAAACTATATATAGAATTAAGAAATATACTTAAGGATGTAGAAAAACTCTAATATAATGAAAATAAAGTCTTCTGAATACTGTGAGGAAAGAAGTGGACTTGTGAGACCCAGGCCTTTACTCTTGTACTCTGGCTTAAAATTTGAGCTGAGACCATAGAAAAGATAAGAAATTGTAAGATTTAAGTTGAAATGTCCAATGAAAGGAAAACCAATTAATTCAGGGCTACTTAGCATACATTTCATTGTGTAATATAATTTGCTCTTTTTTCCTTTCATCAGAATTACAGTCCAGGAATATTTTAAATTATTAAATTGAATTTGATTTAATTCAATTAAATAAATAGTTATCTTCTTGTTATCTTCTAGGTACTTCCCTATTACATGTGAATAATATAGTGATCAAGACAGACATAGCCCTTATACTCATTGAAAACACTAGTATTAGAGATGATTTAACACTACTATTGCTGTGAGTTCAAACAATGTAATCAGAAACCTTCCCTTTCCCTCTTTTATCTATACTTTCCTTTTTATGACTATGCATGAAATAGTCAATGTGATTGGGAAGAAAGTGCTCTTGCTGGCCAGGTTCAGACCATTTTCTCATGCCTGGAACCTGGAGTTGACATCAATCTCACACAAATCGCATGGACAGTGAATAGGCAAGAGGTAATTTCTAAAGAGAAAAAAAGAGCATCTATTAGTAGGAGCAGAAATTCTCTTTTGGTAAAAGCAGAATATATTAGCTATGTTCCACCATTTCTATGGATGCTCAAAGCCTTTCTTCCTACACATAACATTTAAAATATGTTCTCCTCTAACATAATGCAACTATCTATATACCATTTTGGAAACCCCACTCATCCTGTTCCCAGAGGAAGAAAACACAGTCTTGCCCGGATCCACATCCAGGATGATTAGCATTTCTTTCATTCAAGTCCAGATGGAGCTCATCACAGTCCAGTAATCTGGGGAGAAATGATAAATTTTACAAACTTTCACAAATTCAAAACACATTGGTGCAGAAGAACAGCAATAAAAGTTGCCAGTTAGAGTAGGATACAGGAAGAAAGAGTCACAGTGGTCTTTCTGGGCAAGGATAACAAAGATTCTTGTCCTGGAAGACTTGACAATTCTGAAGCAGCCTTTCAGTTTGGCTGACTAGAACTCGGTTCTCAGGAGGAGTCCTTTGATCTACTGTTTTCATGTTTAAAAAAAAAAAAAAAGGCAAAACAAGAAACAATTTCAGACAGTTTCTTTCAGGAGATGCATCTTTTTTTTTTTTTCTTTTCTTTTTTTTAAAATTTTCTTCCAGTTTATTTGCAGGACTAGAAACTTTCACTGATGATAAATTAAGCTTGTGACAGTCTTGGCTTTTATCTTGAAATATAAGTTTACAATTAATGTTAGGCTGAACCTGAGGACCAGTAGCTGAAGAATGAGAAATACCTTTCCAACAGAGTGCATAATTTATAATTCCAGGGATTTTTGTTTGTTGTCTTCACTGTTGTAGCACCAAGTCCAGTAATATTGCAGTAATTCAATAAACATGTATTAATTGAATGAATTCGTTTTTCCTTCATCTTGTTTGTCTTCCAAGTTCTGTCATTTCTGCCCACTGAACTCCCCTAAAGTTTGCTTAGTTCTCTCCATTTCCTTTTGGTGCTACCCTACTCCAATTCACCATTACCTACTATCAAAAATACTGTGTCAGCCTACTAAATGGTCCCTTTTCCTCAACTCCATTTTATTTTAAACTTTAAGCTTAGCTCTAAAGTTTTATTTTTAAAACATGAATCAGATCCTGTCAATCCTGTCCTTGAAAATTTCTGGTTGTTTTACATATTATGAAGGATTTGGATAGGACGTAAGCCTTGGTAAGGAAACCTTAAAACAATTTAATAACATGCTTCTTTCTTATAACTCATTTCTCCATGTCTGTGTAGGGGACATCTGTTGTGTTTGTCCACACAGAACCATTCCTGGTACAGAATCCTCTTTTCTGATTAGGAGTCATCCTTCCTATGACATTTTAATTGCTAGTAGTTCATGTCAAATGTCCTGGACCCTGCTATAGGAGAGGGCAGATGTTTCAGACCTGGCCTCAGAACTCTGCTTTGATCCCTTCTTCTTAGCTTGATGGCAGAGGCTGGCCATTCCATCACTCCATTTTTGGGCTAATTAGACTCTTCTTTCTACACTGCTTCCCAAGATGATTAAAAAATAGACTCTTTTTATTTTTTTCAGGGGTTTCTGGGAGAAAACTGGAAGATCAATCATTTCCTGGGCTTCTAAATAAAAGAATAGTGTGCTCCTAACAGAAATTTGAATCATCAAAATTTTAAGACTGAAACAGTGCCTTAATTCTTTAATTAATGCTTATTTTTAGCTTCCACTTGACCAAAATATAGAAAATAATTACAGTCCAGTCTCCTCGAGGCATCTTTTTGGATTTAAACTTTTAGAGTATAAAATAGTGTTGACCAAATAATAATTACCTAGTACATATTTTAAAATTTAAATAAAAGGGAACAGGCTGGGTGCAGTGGCTCACAACTGTAATCCAAGCACATTGGGAGGCTGAGGAAGGTGCATTGCTTGGGCTCAGGAGTTTGAGACCAGCTTGGGAAACATGACAAAATCCTGTCTCTACTAAAAATACAAAAGTAGTCAGGTATGGTGGTACATGCCTGTGGTCTCAGCTAATCCAGAGATTGAGGAGGGATGATCACTTGGGCCCTGGAGGCAGAGGTTGCAGTCAGCTGAGCTCCTGCCGCTGCACTCCAGCATGGGTGACAGAGTGAGAATAGTCTAAAAAAAAAAAAAAAAACAGAATAAACAACTCACTGATTTTTCAATAGTTTCTTATAATCAGAGCAAAAAAAAACTCATTGTAGAGATTATTTTACCACTTGGATCTCATGAGAATATTTTAGTTAAGATTATAGGAAACATAGCTACCATAGAGAAATATTAGGATTTTTGAGATATAATAAGTATCTATTAAGTCATATTTCTATGACTATCTTTATTTTCCAGGATAGGATATATTAATGATAGAGTTTGTAAAATAAATTTTAGGGGCTAGGTAGTTTTAGAGACATCATTAACTTCAGTTTCTCATTTATTCAATATGACTATATCTCATTTTCCATATTCTGTTATAAAAGTCAATTTACTTAATTAGCTGGCTATATTTTAAAATTTTGTTTTAGCATGTAATTCATCCATTGTACCCCTAAAGCTATTGTAATAAAACAAAACAACAAAAAAGAAATATAGAGTTGATATCTCTATTCTTTCCACACATGCTCAAACTTTATATGTAATTTGATTATGCCCTTCTCCGACCGCTTCTAGTGCTTCATCTTCAAACTTCTTTTCTTATCCCTGCCAAAATTAAGTTTCTGTTTTATAGGAAAATAACAATAAAAATTGGTACTATTGTAGATGTCTGTATTATTTATTTGAATATTAGGTTACATAGCATATTAATCTGTTTTCATGCTGCTGATAAAGACATACCTGAGACTGGGCAATTTACAAAAGCAATAGGTTTAAAGGACTTATAGTTCCACATGGCAGGGAGGCCACACAATCATGGTAGAAGGCAAGGAGAGGTAACTCACATCTTACGTGGATGGTGGCAGGCAAAGAAAGAGAGCTTGTGCAGGGAAACTCCTGTTTTTAAAACCATCAGATCTCGTAAGACTTATTCACTATCACAAGAAAAGCATCGGAAAGACCTGCCCACCATGACTCAGTTACCTCCCACCAGGTTCCTCCCTCAGCATATGGGTATTGTAGGAGTTATAATTCAAGATGAGATTTGGGTGGGGACACAGCCAAACCATATCACGTAGTATCTTTATTTATTTATTTATTGAGACAGAGTCTCACTCTGTTGCCCAGGCTGGAATATAGTAGTGCAATCTTTGTTCACTATACCACCTGCCTCCTGGGCTTAAGCAATTCTTGTGCCTCAGCCTCTAAAGTGCTGGGACTATAGGCATACACAACCACATCCAGCTAATTTTTTGTATTTTTAGAAGAGATGGGATTATGCCATGTTGGCTAGGCCGGTCTTGAACTCCTGTCCTCAAGTGACCCATCCACCTCAGCCTCCCAAAGTGCTAGGATTATAGTCATGAGCCACCACCGTGAGCTGAGTTACATAGTATCTTTAAAAGGTAAAGAACACAGGCAAAACAGACTTTTAAATTCTTTTGGAACACTGGCACCTACATTTCCAAGACTCCTTTGCAGGAGAATTCTGGTTTACAGTACACTGGCTGGGAGTCATGATGGTGACTCTGCATTGGAGGTGGGGCCTGGGAGGTGATTAGTTCATGGGGGTGGTTTCTCATAAATGGTTTAACATCATCCCACTTGGTACAGTCATAGTGACAGTGAGTGAGTTATTGTGAGAGCTGGTTGTTTAAAAGTGGATAGCAACTCCACATCTCTCTCTAGTTCCATCTCTGGGCCTTGTGAGATGCTGCTCCCTTTTTGCCTTCCACCATGATTGTAAGTTTCCTGAGGCCTCTCCAAAAGCCAAGCAGATGCCAGCATCATGCTTCCTATACAGCCTGTGGAAACTCAAGCAAATTAAACATCTTTTCTTGATAAATTACCCAATCTCAGGTCTTTCTTTTTAGCAACTTGAGAACAAACTAATACAATGCATATATTAAAGCAGAGCCACAGAAAAAAATAGGTTAATACCTACTTAATGGAGTAATTTCAAATATCAGTTCATTAGTTAAGTTTTTGGTAACTCTTTTATCTTAATAATAAATTATTGCTTTAATAAGAAGTATGAGGTTCTACTCCTACTATTCTTTAAGTAAGAATAACATTTTTATGAAATCTTTAAAAGTAGTTTATCAGGAGGGACGCAGTGCCTCACACTTGTAATCCAAGCACTTTGGTAGGCTGAGGCAGATGGATCACCTGAGGTCAGGAGTTAGAGAGCAGCCTGACCAACAGGGAGAAACCCTGTCTTTATTAAAAATACAAAACTATCCAGGCATGGTGACACATCCCAGCTACTCGGGAGGCTGAGGCAGGGGAATTGCCTGAACCCATGAGGCAGAGGTTGCGGTGAGCCGAGATCGCGCCATTGCACTCCAGCCTGCGTAACATGAGTGAAACTCCGTCTCAAAAAAAAAAAAAAAAAAAAAAAAAAATTAGTCAATTCCATGGACAAAGCCTAAACCTGGTTACCATTTTACCGATGTATACCCATGATCAAGGTGAGACAGGAAATAAATAGACCTGGAGGCAGGGAACATATGGCCAATCTACATGGACATCCTAGAACTAAATCAATTGAAAGCACTTCAGCAATGACAGGAGTGTGAATGGCTTTGGAACTTCATTTCATCCAATCCATTTGCACCATTTACACAGTGTAATTTCACATTTGCCCTCTTGATTTGCATAGGGCACATTCCTAGTAAATCACTCTGTAAATTCATTTCATTCTCTTCATTTACATAGAACATACACTAAATAACAAACGGGAAAACTCTAGACTATTGAAACCCCAGAAAATTCTGTAACAAGGGCTCTTGAACCCCTATGCTTAGGGCCCTACCCACACTGTGCAGTGTACTTTTGTTTGCTTTCCTCACTTTGTGCATTTTGTCCAGTTCATTTTTCTGAGACACCAGGAACCCGGACACTTTCTACTGGTATCAAAAATGTGTTAGCTACTTTAAATTTAGAGATTATAATTTGTAAACGAGAAATGAATTATAAAGCATTATAATTTGTAACTGGGAAGGGTGTTCTTTGTGATTAATATCCTTAGCATCTATTTGATTTCTGTTTGCTTGTGAAAAACCTTCATACATGTAGTAATTTTGAAACCAAACCCCTAATAATTTGAAATCAGCTTTTTAAGCAGTTTTAAAGAATGTGTATTTAAGGAATAAAGTACAGTATATTAGTTTGCTATGGCTGCCATAATAAAATACCATAGATAAGGCAATTTAAAGCAGTTTTTTTTTTTCTCCCAGTTTTGGAGACTAGGAGTCCATATGTAAGGTGTTGGCGGGTTTTGTTTCTTCTGAGGCCTCTCTCTGTGGCTTCTGGAGGACTGCATTTTCCCTGTGTCCTCATATGGCCTTCCTTTTGTTCAAGAGCTTATCTGGTTTCTCTGTGTGTTTCCCAATATCCTCTTACAACACACCAGTTAGAATGGAGCGGAGCACTCAGTGGGCTCATTTTAATTTAATTTTTATCTCTTTGGAGCCTCTATCTCCAAAATAGTCACACTCTGAGGTACTTGGGGTTAAAGCTTCAATATATAAATTGAGAACTCAGTGCAACCTATAACCAAGAGGGTACCCTGAATGGTCAAATTTGCATGCCTAGATTCAATTCTACTCTTTGTGTGTTTACTAGGGCTTCATTAAAAACTGGAGAATAAAACAAAAGAACCCTATGTATATATGTTTGAATATATGGCAAAATTTTTAGCCTTGACATTTAGAGTTCATTATATAAGGGCTTGATGAATTTCAGAATCTTAGTTTCTCTGGTTCTCAATTATTTAGAAAAATATTATATTATCTTTATCTTTCAGAACATTAATATAAAAATATTTATATTATTTAATCCATAATATAAATGCAGGTTTATATTATCTTTTATAAATCTGAATTATTAATTTCTAGAGGTTTATATTTTGGAGAGTTTTGTGGTGCTGACCCCCATCTTTGTTTGGTCATTATAATACAAGGCTATTTTGATTTTAATTAGCAATACATGTGGCTATAGCTGATGAGGCTCCTATTAATACTCTTTTTGCAACTGCATAATCATGGGAATAATAAAACTGTTGTAAATGTGATTCTTTCCTTCCTTCTGTCAAAGATAGGGTTAACATTGATCTAGTTGTGGGGAAAGCCCTATGCTTTTGTGGAAAATACTGGCTTTGAAGTAGGCTAATTTGTAAGCTATCCCCGGCATTTAAAAATATTAAAAAAAAAACCAAACCTCCCTATTATTTGTTTGTTTGTTTGTTTTTTGAGATAGAGTCTCACTCTGTCGCCAGACTGGAGTGCAGTGGCATGATCTCAGCTCACTGCAACCTCTGCCTTCTGAGTTCAGCAATTCTCCTGCCTCAGCCTCCCAAGAGGCTGAGATTACAGGCAGGTGCCACCATACCCAGTTAATTTTTGGAATTTTAGTAGAGACAGGGTTTCATCATGTTGGCCAGCATGGTCTTGGTCTCATGACCTGGTGATCCACCTGATTCCGCCTCCCAAAGTACTGGGCTTAGCAGCGTGAGCCACCATGCCCAGCCACTATTGTTCTTAATATTACCTAGTTATAGTGTATTCATATTGTCTTAATTGCTGCTATGTAGCCGGTCAGAAAGTAAGGTCTCCTACATAGCAGAAAATTTCTCCTTCTTCTCTTCACATTTGACATATAATATATATGATGTTGTGCATTACTATATACTATAATCAGTATTTAATATTTGGATTATTTCATCTGTAATCATGACCTCCAGGTTTCTTGTGATAATAAAATGAAGATGGAAAATTAGCCAGGTAAAAGAAGTCCAGAAAAATTTATTGGCTTTCTGGGGGTAACCAACATAGTAGCATAAAAGATATGGTATTGAATCTAGGGTGCTTTCTGACAGGAATGTGTATAGTTTCATCTGGGGTTTTGGTAGGGTAATGCTTTCCAATTTCTCTGGTTTGCATTAGAAGGGACTTTCCTTTGGTCATTTGCCCACCTGTCTTACTACTCTGATTTGAAATGAAGTGTGTTAATTTATTTACAAATGCTAGCCATTGGTTTGCATTTCTCAAATGGATAGAGAAAATTTCACCATTATAGAAAAGAAATCCCTAGTTATATCCACTCTCACTTAACAGTTAAATTAGTATGACTTGGTCGTCTGGATAGATGCATCTTTTCTGAAGAGTTCCATACCTCCTCTGAAGAGCTGGTCAAGTTCTACACATATGGGCTACCACCTGAAGTGTCTCATACTGAGGTATGTTCTCCAATAGCTCTATCAGGAATAAAGGTGACTTTTCTTTTTTCTCCAATTGATGCTATTGTTTTTTGATTTGGTTCAGAATTTAAGAAGGACGTGGGCTGGATATGGTGGTTCACACTTGTAATCTCAGCACTTTGGGAGGCTGAGGTGGGTAGATCCCTTGAGGTCAGGAGTAGGAGACCAGCCTGCCCAACATGGTGAAACCTTGTCTCTACCAAAAATACAAAAATTAATCGCTTGAACCTGGGAGGCAGAGGTTACAGTGAGAAGAAATCACACCATTGCATTCTAGCCTGGGTGACAGAGTGAGACTCTGAAGAAAGAAATAAAAGAAAGAAATAACAAAAGAAAGAAAAAAAGGAGGAAGGGAGGGAGGGAAAAAAGAAGGGAAGGGAAGGATAGGGAAGGGAGGAGGCATGGGAGGAAGAAAGGAAGGAGGGAAGGAAGGAAGGAAGGAAGGAATTTAGGAAGGAGGGAAGGAAGGAAGGAATAAGGGTGCTATCTATCCAATCCTTTAAATCCCTACTCTTTTAATATTTTCTTCCCATTGAAAATGTTTTTATTAGTATTTTCCATCAGTATGATAGCTCAAGCCATATACATGAAAAGTGCTAGGAATGGTGGCTTATGGGGAGGGATTATTTAAAGAAAGAGGAGAAGCAGCAGCAATTAGACATACAAAACATATGAGTATGATTTAGGAATATTGATTCTGGAGTTTCCAACCGATTAACTTAATAATTTGTTCTTGATTTCTGGTGAGCTACAGACTGCCAGAAATCACTAAAGAAGTTTGTGATGGAGATGGATGTTTTCAAAATCTTGATAAAACTGTTTGACTTTGGCTGGTGTACCCTGCATTAGATGATTAGGGAAAACAAATGAATAAATGTTATATATTACTTAAAAGAAAGAAGGTTAAAGTAAACATTCTGTGGTCAGGTGTGGTGGCCCAGGACTCATCTCAGAACTTTGGGAGGCTGAGGTGGGCAGATCACCTGAGCTCAGGAGTTAGAGACGAGCTTGGGCAACATGACGAAACCCCGTCTTTACAAAAAATATAAAAATTAGCCAGGCATGTTGACATGTGGCTGTAGTTCTAGCTTCTCTGGAGGCTGAGGTAGGAGAATCACTTGAGCATGGAAGGCAGAGGATGCAGTGAGCATAGATTGCACCATTGTACTCCAGCCTCAGCAACAGGACGTGACTCTGCCTCAAGAAAAGAAAAAAAAATTCTGTGAAAGAAAAACACTATAAAATTATGACCAAATTCATCTATCGTTAGATTAAAAAATGACATACTATTAGTGAACCTGGAATACCATTAATATGGAGGCCACAGTGGCCAGGACATCATGATTGTTAATCCATTAAGCTGGTTGAGTATAATCATCTTACTTCTACTTGAATACATCTTTTAAAAAGCCTACTTTAATAGTATCAATTTCCTACATTTAATTATAAGTTGTATTCTATCTTGAAAGTCTTACAGACTAGTAAGGTCTAGTATACAGAAAATACTCATGAAATGCTCAAACAAAGGAAAGGAAGAAGGAGGAAGGGAGGAGTGAGAAAGGGAGGAAAGTCGGAGCAATATATTTTAATGCTTTTTTTAACATCTGGGTTGCATAACACAAATATATATATATAAAATAGATTCTGGCAGAAGGAATGAGAAACAGTATATAAAAAATGAGGTGGAAATAACCAACATCAATGAGAGTTTGAAACCTCCTGAAATACATAAAATTATACTTTTCCTCTTTTGCTGTCTCTCTGAAATATATTCAGAACAACTTATTAGTCATTATAGTTTATGCTTTTGAGATCTTGTACTTATTACAGCTGAAGAGCATATGAAAAATATTTTAATATTAATTTGCAATATATGTTTCTTTCTTCATACTTTTAACATGCCATGACATCTTGGTTTTATCTTTTTAAACATCTAAGAAAACAGGGTGAATTTTCATTTTGGCTGTCAATATAATACATATTTTAGCAACACATTAGGAGATTCTTTCTCTGTGAATTATCTGTAGAGATTAAAAATAAAAATATGATGGCGTAGAAAAGCTGCCAAAACACATTATATGACTGTTCCTGGCTCCCAGTCTACTTTTTTCTCTATCCAAATGAAGCATTTTTCTGCCAAAAACATACAGGTGTGGAAGCAGATCTTTCAGTCTGTGAACTCTTGGGTTTACATCCGAAGGCTGTATCTTATTTTAGAATATGTATTGATGGTTTATAAAAAAAAAAGAGAAGTGGGATGTTCTTATGAAAATGAATAAGAAGGGAAGCAGATGTCACCCTTTTTGCATTATAGAAAATTTCAGTGGGATATATCTGGAACATAGCTACTGAGTTGTGCTTCAATATTTGTGATGCAATATTGGGTGCAGTGATCCAGATACACATGTTGAGTGTTGAAAAATAGATCTTAAATACCATCTGTAAAACCTGCACAATATTATACTAGTTCATGCTGATGTTTGAAAAAAAAATCAATGCGTATAAGCGACTTATGTTTTATGTTTTGTCAAACATAATTAAATGTGATGTTATGGTATTTTTGATGAGTAGCCTAAAAACATTTTACTCTAGTGAAAAGAAGGGGTGATTACAATAGATTCTGGCAAAAGGAATGAGAAAATATTCATATAAGAATCTCAAACTCATTTTGGGTTTATTTAGAAATGTGTTCTTATTGTTGAAAACTATAGCAGTTAAATTGTTCAGTCATAAATATTCAGATTCATTAAATCTTTAAATAATAGATTCAGTAGTCCTTTCCAGTGAATTGCTTTGTAAACAATGTTTTTCCATGTATTAAGTCCAGCATTCTTGTTTTGAATGACAAGTATGGGCCAACTATTACAGGGAACACCATGTGAAGCACAAAATTGTCCATCATATGAAATGTTCCCTTTTCCTAATCTTTAGTGTAAAAATATTGTGAGAGTTCAAAATAAAAACAAATTTGATTTTTATCTCTCTCTGTTTACTGACTTCAAGTTATGTGCCTTAGCTTCACACCTGAGTGCCAACACTTATCCCGATTTACATTTTTGTCTTAATCCTCTACCCATCCTCACTTGAGTACATAGAATTCCTTTCATCCTTCTGATCTCCTTCACGTTTTCAGTGTGAAGATTAAGTCAGATACACACTTATTAAGAGTACAAAGAAAAGATTAGTGCATGTAAATATTACAACATAAAAATGATATGAACTGATAATAGAAAAAATTACTAGACTGAGATGATCAGAAAGTAGACATAGAAGTAATCAAATTGCAGCTTGAAGGAAGATTTTACTTTGAGTATCAAAGATGTCAGCAAAATATATTTCAGACAGAAGAAAGAGGATAAGTCTTTTTGCATAACTTTTAAGATGCAAAAGTGAAAATCACATTATATGTTGAAATAAATGTCTGTGCTATTTTTAGGTGGTAGGGTAGAAGATTACATTGAAAATGCAAGATCTGGGTAGGGGAAAGAGTGAGTCAGATGCCAAGATACACAGGTTGTCTCCACAAAGAGTGCTTTATATTCCCTTGAAAAATAAAATACAGTTTTTGTTTTTTTTCATTTTTTTTTCCCCACAGTGAAAATAAATCAACATCAAAGTACAATGCTCACCAAAAATTATTATATAGCAATGTATATGTCTTTGAAATTTTCAATATTATTAAAATAAAGCCAGATTAGCAAATTTTCATATTTCTGACTCTTTCATCTCCAAAACATGAGCTTATGCAATTTACTTCATTTGCATTAAAAACAATTGTGTCCAAACTAACAAGCACTGAGAGTTTATAAAGCCCTAGTATAACCTGCTATACATCTACTTGAATACTTTATTTAAACATTATTTTGCACCATATCATTTATTACAATAATTTATAATATATTATTATTCTTATTCCTAAATATGTGCTGTATTTTTCTTCTCTCTATAAAAAAGCTTTCTGATCTGATTTGGGGCTCTTTGACCTGAAGAGACTTATTTTTTTAATGGCATGGTATTGTAGTGCTGAAATAGAGAATGCTTAAGGCACTGAAGAACAGCCTCCTAAACAGGTTCCTGTTTGGGTAATTGTATCAATCCCAACTGGAAAGAGGTGACAAACACATTAGGATAATTTAAGGATGGTATATAACCAGGGCTAATTGTAAAGGTGTGGACAGAATGCAGGGAGACCTCAAGGGACGGTGAAATAAACATGTCTGCATTAGTGGTTCTCAAACTCTCAGCCATGTTCAGTTTTTACTGTCAACATGTACAATTTTCTTGCCCTTCATATTTAAAACTAAATGCAATAACACTTTACCTTACATAGTGTCTTTCATTGATTCTGTCCTCAATAAGTGGTTAGTTGAGTTGAACTAGATTAATAAAACATATAAATCAAGAAGCCTTGATTAAAAAGTACCTCACTTGAGGCTCTACTTAATATGTAAGTTTTTTAAAAACTTAAAAAGATTTTCAAAATTTATTGCTTTATCCTGATAAGATACAAAACAAAATATCTCCTTAGACAATGTTTAAAGTGTGTTTGCACATTTAGCAGTTGAAACAATCATTAAAATATAAAAATAGTCAATTATGTTGTCAGATACATGTACATGTATATATAAGGAATATTTAATATACATTTTAGGGGACAGTAAAATTTCACTTGTAATATGCTAAGATTACTTCTAAATATGATCCTTCATAGGAAAACTTAGAAATGCAACACAGAATTCTGGCCCTAGAACCCTGTAAACAATTTGGCAAACTGTGAACTGTCAAGAGACAATAAATAAATGTAACATTTTTATAATTAAAATTTTATATTTTCTATCCTGATATAATACTTGTTTTTGTTTCAGATAGAATGTCTTCCAAATTTACCTTAGCTCTCATCAGACTTTTACTGTTTATTCTGTTGTCCATTTGGTAAAGTAGTTATCTCAGTACCCTACATCATTTGCTGTTAAAAGTCATTTACCATCTTTCTAACGATTTATTCTACCTTTATGATTCACCAGCTTCCCCTGAGATTGATTTTACTATGTCTTTCTCTGAACTTATAGCTGACAATACCATTACTATAATTCTGAATGTTTATTTTTATCAATTGATGTTTAGTAAGAACAATTTATTAACTTTCAGTTAATTAATATTGAGTAAATACTCACCTTAATAACACATTTACATTTTTATCATATAAAATTAAATTATTTTAAGTAGATTTTTGTAGTAGCCTGATGATATGTTAGACATTTAAGCTAAATAAAAGCTTAATGTAAGAAGAAATTTAACATGGAATTTTATAAATTATTTCAATTTGAGGACATTTGGAATAATGTTATGCATTTGTCCCTTGTAAATGCCTATGTGCATTTTCTGAAACAGTTTATATAGCCCAGGCACTGGAAGAATTCTAAAATGTGCTTTAGGTCAACTCAATTAAAATAGTTCCCAATTATAGCCAAAGAAGTACACTCTTACCAGTAAATCATTCATTAGGTATAGTTTCTTTGATATTTTATTTAAATTATATTTAAGGAGTGCTTTCAGCAGTACCAGTGGAGGCAGTGTTGGGGGTGTTCAGACATAAAGCAACATAGAGTAAGCAAAAAGAAAACCATCAAAAATGGAAGAGTATATCTTTTTCTTACTGTTCTCAAATTTCTTCTTTCCAATTAAGATTTCCTTTTTATGAAACATCTCATTTATATCCCTCTTCATCTTCAGGTTCATGTTGCGGAGTGTCTGTGTTTTCTGGTTGCTCTCAATTTGTTTTTTTTTTTTTTTNTTTTAAAGATGAATGCCATTTTTTTTTTCAGTAATGAAAAAATATGTTTTATTATAAAATTAATGTAGCCATCTTAAACAGGCATGAGGATCTTTTTGGGGTGATGCAAATATTATAAAACTGCTCTCAATTTTTAAATCCTTTCTTAGGAAATGATCTCATATCAGCCATTTATTCATTCTCTTACAAAAGGCTTTGCCCAATTAGAGAAATTATAGGCATGGGAAGAGATTTTAGGAGAAGCAACAAGATCTCACAGTCTTTAAAAATCACAATGTGTGGACAGGTGCTTGCACAAATGAGGAAAAAGTGGCCTTGTTTCTGATGTGTGAAAAGCTCTAAGGACAAGATTAGCGTATGTGCAGCAATTATCTTCATTCCCCCATATGTATGGATGGAGGAATGGAGGCTTTTGAAATATGCAATTTAACTACCAGATATTGAGGTATTATTTCTGACCATAGTGAGTGCAATGAAAATGTAACACTTTAAAAAGCGTGTTGACACGTTTATTACTTATATCAGAAATGATTGATCATTTGGGATGTTGGAGAAAGGTACTTGGGAAAGAGAGCAAGTGTGAAATATTAAAGTACTTGGAACCTTCAGCAGGTGAAGATAGAAATCACTATTTATTCCACTACAGCATGTGGTTAACAGAGGCTGGTCAGAGAGAAGTGGGAGCCAAAGAATCAGAATATGTGAAGTGAGCAGCTGATTGGCATGAGGATCAGAGGATCGCAGAAACAAGAAATAGGAAGCCAAAGACAGTCAAGGTGAGAGACTAATGCAAAGAGGAATTGATAATAAGACCGTGTATACTGACAAGTCTCAGAAAATGTTCTGCTATTTCAACTTACTTTTACCTAGTTCTGTACTCATGAGACTGCTAGCCTCCTTCTCACCATCTCCAGTATTTTAATTGCTGTATTTAAAAACCAAAATATGTAAGATAATTATGGTCTATGTAAATATCATTCCAAGAGTAGCGTCTAGCAGAACTGATAAGATTAATTATGTGGCAAGGTCTCAAAGTTATTTGTGGATGTTTCAGCGGATGGGGTGGAAGCCATAACAATTTCTGGGCTCCTCCAGGAAGGAGATTATCTAAGTTACATTGTTCTGCCACTGAAATATTCCTCAGTGTATCACTCTTAGGGCTGTGCACTTATAATCACAGTTGAACATTACTAAGACGGTGATGCTACGGCTTTCCAGATGTCTAAATAAGAAAATAGAGAACACTTTATTTCCAGTTAATAATGAGAAAAATATGCTGTCTCTAGACTAATACTTTATACACATTCAACCTTTGGTAGATATTCAGTGAATTCATTTGAATTGTATTGGAGATAGAGAAGATTAATGTGTGCTTATTCATAAATTCCCAAAAGGGATTATTTTTTAAAATAAGCCTAAACATTTATCACTAGAATGTAATATATATAATTTAGGCTTAGATGAAAAGTATCTAGATTATACAGTAAACTATGTCCCTATTTCCCCTTACCTTCTACCATTCCCACCTTTGAAATAGATGGAGAAACAGAAATCATGTCTTATAGTTTTTTACAGTTAAAGACTTGGTTTCTTCATTCCAAGCAATTTCCATTTTCCATTTTTATCACATTACCTCAATGTGTAAGAACATAATTACATTTGGTTATTATTTATTAATATATTTTTCAAAATGGTCTTAAAATTGATAAAACCATACCCTTTTGTTCTTTAAACATATAATCATACATACTTTAGCTGTTTGCATTTGAGGCATGTTCTTTATTATAAAAACTATTAATCATGTTTGTAAATGCCAGGATTAGCAAACTAAGTAACATTTCTAATCTCTTTGGAAGTGTTTGTGACAAATACAGTTTAAGTTTGTGGCATTGCAGCTCCCAGAATCTTAGACATAAAGTTATTGAATATCCAGCATTATTTTATTTGACAGGGGAGTGAAATGCGGGAGAGGAATAGTGAGAGATAAGTTTAATAGTGTTTCACAAGAAATTCCATAATTCTATGTAAAGCCCACATCCTTTTCCAGAATATACTCCAATTAAGAGGTGAATCTTTCTACCAAAGTAGTTACGAGCTTTTTCCCAGAGCCACACTCATAGAAGGGAGCTGTGACACAGAAAATATGTTCTCTGTAGACACATAGAACAGAAAGTGCTGCAGTGACGGTCATAGAGACAGGATGTGTGTGTTTTTCTTTTCTTCTTCTTTTAAAGTACAAGGTAATGGTTCTTAGAATGAACAAGAAAAGATCAGAAACAAATACAGTCAACAATAAAAACCATAAAACAAAGTCTTGCAGCCTGGGTGGATGAGAACATAATGGGGCACAGAGAATGGCAAGAAGCTGGGACAGTGCTTTTGTCTTAATCAGGAGATGAACCTGTTTCTAAAAATTCCAGAGAGATTTAGGATATTACCACTTTGGTCAGCTAATTACTTTTAATGTGTATGTGTGGTTTTTTTTTTGTTTGTTTAGAATATATTCAATAATTATAAAAATATTTGGTGGAATTTCAGAAAATCACTTTTTAAACATTTATGAATGTTAATAGTTATCACAAGTTTCTAAGTAAATGGTAACTGGAGGCACATCAAGACCTACTAAAAATCATTTTTTTATTTGAGGTACTTATCTCTGTTTAGTATATCTGTATGAAGTACATGAGGGTATACCCTTATCTTTTGTTAAATATTGAATACCCAAATATCTAGCACTAGATCTGACTTCTGATACACTTTTAACATAATAAATTAATGAATGATGAATGAATTATCTGATAAAGCACTAATTTTTCTTAATGAAATCTTGAACTAGAAATTTTTTTAATGTATTATTAAATATAGACAATGTACCTGGTGAATTCTGTTAGGGTTGCTAACCTAGAATAAAAATATAGGATGTCCAATTAAATCTGAACTTCAGATAAAAAACAAAATCACTTTTAGTATAAGTATACACCAAATACTTATACTAAAGTGCATAGGACACATTTATACTAAAATATTTTGTTTGTCTTAAATTCAAAATTAACTACTGACTCATAATTGCCAGATAATATGAGACATCACATATTATCTGGCAATTATAACCCAACTTAATTATTTGATTAACAGTTCTGGTTGTAGTATCAAAATCAGGTAAATAGACTCTTGTGGAATACTGCCTTTAAAAGATCTATTTCTGCCTATTTGTTATATGTGTTAGTTCACCACTCAGGCATTGAGATAATTCTATACATACTTCTATTCTAGACTTTGGAGTTTCTTTTACATTATAATGAATACTTACTTTTCCCATTCATTTATGTTTTGGTGCTTAATATGCTATTAATTCTCATTTCATTTTAGAAAAAAATAATTCTTCATTGGAACAAGATGGTACACACCTGTGTTCCCAGCTACTTGGGAGGCTGAGGAAGGAGGATCCCTTGATTCCAGGAGGCAGAGATTGAAATGAGCCAAGATCACATCACTGCTCTCTAGCCTGAGGGACAGAGCAAGTCTCTGTCTCAGAAAGAAAGAAAAAAATTCGGGGGAGGGGGTGGATCCCAGGAATTGCAAGCTTTAATGTGCTTATTTTTCAAATGAATATCTTCAATTGCAAAGAAGTGAAGAGACTTGCATTAGGTTACGAATCTAGTGAGTGAAAAAGGCGCCAGAACAATGGCTGTCAAACTCATTAATAGGAAAAACAACAAGCAAACAAATACCTAGAGTGAAATCAAAAGATTGGAATAAAGGGTTTAATTAGTCCAATAAGATGATTAATACATTTAAGGAGAAAAATAAAAGAACATAAATTTATTGGGCTTATGCTGTATTTCATAATATGTTTTTCCTCATTTAAGCCTCTCAAAAATCCTATGAAATAAATACTATTCCTAATTTATAACTTTCTCAAGAGGTTGAGAAAGTGTCATTTAAGATGTTTGAGAAATTATTTTCAAAATATATCATACAATTTGGGTGTCCCTCTACTTCAAAATTGTCTTTTCTTCTGTCAGAATTTGGCATTCTAACACATCCTCAGGTAAGACAGTATTAGGTTATCTGGGGGACTATACTGACCTAAGATTACAGGTATTTGTCCAAATAGTTTTAGATGAAGAAAATACATATGATTTGGCAGGAAAGACACTGGGGAAATTGTTGCCTGGAGTAGATCCTATGAAATACAGACATAAGAATAAACACTTTGCTTAGTGTCTGTGCTGCCAATTTCACTGGCATTGGTTTTGGAAGCAGCTTCTACAACAATTTAAGTTTCTTCTTGTGGGTCCAAAGGATTGGTCTACACGTTACTTCTTTTAAGTCACTATTTCTTCTTTTCATTGAAGTTTTTTTGGCTAAGTAAAGAGCAAATCAGATTATGTGACTTTCTTGCTTAAAATTTTGTAAGATTTCTCAAGTTTTAGTGAGAAAATCACTCTTTAAGAGTCAATCCTAACCCCTTTCAACAACCCAGACATAAAGACTCCACAATTACTAAACTCTACTGATATTAATGACAACTGCAGCATTTATCAAACCATTCTACATCTCACACTAGTTCCCCTGAGGGCAGGACCTTTGTCTTATTAATCATTGTAGTTTTAGCATCTTGTGCATCCTAGTGGAGAATAAGTGCTCAACTTAGTCTGTTGAATAAATATGACAAAGATATTATATAAATTTTCACAAATGGAGATGTGCTTTTCTTAAAATTTTTAAACTTTATTCATTTTCATTTATTTATTTTATTGTTCTATCTTTCAACTAATGGAGATAGTACTATTTATTTATTTATTTATTTATTTTTGAGACGGAGGTTCACTCTTGTCACCCAGGTGGGAGTACAATGGCACAATCGTGGCTCACTGCAACTTCTGCCTCTTGGGTTCAAGTGACTCTCCTGCCTCAGTCTCCCAAGTAGTTGGAATTACAGGTGTCCACCACCATGCCTGGCTAATTTTTGCATTTATAGAAGAGATGAGGTTTCCCCATGTTGGCCAGCCTGGTTTCGAACTTTTGACCTCATGTAATCCACCTGCCTCGGCCTCACAAAGTGCTGAGTTTATAGGTGAGCCACTGCACCTGGCTTATTTATTTTTCCTTAAATGTGCTTTTCATTATTCTAGATTAAGTGGATACAAGTGCAGATTTCTTACATGCATATATCATGTAGCGGTGAAGCGTGAGCTTTCAGTACACCCATCACCTGAAGAATGAAACTTCTACCCCATAGGTAATTTTTCAACCCTCAACACTATACCACTCTCCCACCTTTTGTAGTCTCCAATGTCTATTATTACACTCTAAATACTCTAAATATTCATATGTACCCTTTGTTAGCTCTTGCTTGTAAGTAAAAACATGCAATATTTGACTTTCTGTTTCTCAGTCATTTTGCTTAGGATAGTGGCCTCCAGTTCCATCCATGTTTCTGCAAAAGACATGATTTTCATTATCTTTTTTTATTGTTGAGCTATACACCATGGTATATGATTTGTGTATATACACACACCACATTTTCTTTATCTAGTTATCTAGCCCTCCATTGATGGACACTTAGGTTCATTCCTCATTTTTGCTATTGTGAATAGTGCTGCTGTAAATATGCAAGTGCAGGTATCAGGTATCTTTTTGATATAACAGCTTTTTCCTTTTGAGTATACATCCAGCAGTGAGATGGCTGAATCAATCGGCAGTTCTATTTTTCATTCTTTGAAAAATCTCCATATTGTTTCTATAAACGTTGTACTAATTTACATTTCCACCTACAGTGTATAAGTGCTCACATTTCTTTGCATCCTTCCCAGCATCTGTGGTTTTTTGACATTTTAGTGGTAGCCATTGTGACTGATATAAAATGATGTCTCATTGTGGTTTTAATTTGCATTTCAGAAGATAGTACTATTAGACTTTGATTTTAATTCCAGACTGAGGATTAATTTTTTTCTATTGTTTTTACTAAAATGACTTCATCTTTTATACGTATTCTCTTAACTTTCCTCTTCTATTTTCTACACATACCTGAATAGAAAAGGGCTATTAATTAGGTATCATAAGTATTATACTCTCAAGTAAAAGTCATTTTGCATTCCCTAGGTGTCTCTAGGCTTGTTACTTAATATCCAGCAAAATAATCTAGAGTAATTTTATTACATATTCACCTGAGTCATCAATTTGAGATTTTCTTTACATGCTTTTACTATTTTGAAACAATCTTAGGACGTGACTTTTTTTAAATGACAAAATAAGACATTAGGATTTTGATAAGGAATGTATTCAATATGTATTAATAGATTCCTTTGGATAACATTTACCTCTTAAAAATGTTAAGTCTTCCAATCAATGAATATGTGATGTGTTTCCATTTATCTATGTCTTCTTTACTTTATTTCAGCAATGTTTTGTAGTTTTTATTTTACATGTCTCTTATCTCCTTGGTTACATTAATTCTTAAGTATTTTGTTCTTTCTGATGCTACTGTAAAGGGAATTGTTTTTATAATTTTCTTTCAGATTGTTCATTGTTAGTGTATATAAATGCAACTGATTTTTATGTGTTGATTTTATTCTGCCATTTGCTGAATGAATTCAGTGATAAATTATAATAGTATTTTAGTAGAATTTTTAGGATTTTCTTCATACAACATTATATAATTTGTGAATAGAGATAATTTTACTTCTTTCTAATTTGAAAGCTTTGTTAATGTTATCAATACTATACAAAGTGATCCACAGATTCAATGCAATCCCTGTTAAACCCTAATGACTTTTTTGTAGAAATAAGAAAGCTCTTCCTAGAATTAATATGGGATTTCAAGGACCCCAGTAGCCAAAAGATATTGGAAAAGAAGGACAAAGCTGTGACTCACACCTTCTAATTTTGAAACTTACTGCAAAGCTATAGTAATCAACACAGTATGATGCTACCATAAAGATAGACATATATAGCAATGCAATAGAATAGACAGCCTAGAAAAAAAAAAAAACCCTTCACAATCAGAGTCAAATGATTTTGACAAGGGTGGCAAGGCCATTCAATGAAGAAATAGCAGTCTTTTCAACAAATGGTTATGGGAAAACTTAATATTCACATGGAAAAGAGTAAATTTGAACCCTTGCCTAATATCATATACAAAATTTAGCTCAAAATGGATTAAATACCTAAATGTAAGCTAAGACTATAGAACTCTTACAAGAAAACATATGAAAGAAGCTTCATGAAATTGAATTTGCCAGTTACTTCTTTAATCTGACACTAAAGGCATTGTCAACAGAAGCAGAAATTGATGAATATGATTTATGAAATTTTTTTTAAAGTGTGTGTAAAAGGACACTATCAATAAAGTAAAAAAAGTAACCCAAAGAATGAGAGAAAATATCTGTAAATAATATATCTGTTTAATATCCAGAACATGTAGAAAGTCCTCAAGAGGACAACATAATAAACAAAACAATTCAATTCAAAAATGAGCCAATGGCTTTAACATATCTCTAAAGAAGATATACAAATAGCCAATAAGCACATGAAAAGATGTTCAATTTCATTAATCACTAGGAAAATGCAAATCAAAACTACCACCTCACATCTAGTAGGAGTGTGTGAAAACAATAAAAATAAAACCTCAAAAATAACAAGTGTTGGCAAAGATATGGAGAAAATAGAACATTTACACATGGTTGGTAGGAAAATGTAAGATGATACAGCTGCTGCTGTGGATAACAACAGTATGGAGGTCCTCAAGAAATTAAAAGCAGATTATTATATAATTCAGCAATCCTACTTTTGTGTATGTGCTTAAAACAATTAAAAGAAGGCTCTGGAGAGGTATTTGTATACCCAAGTTCACAGTAGCAGCAAGGGCTAAAATGTGGAAGCAACTCAATTTTCCACAGACAGAGAGTGGATAAACAAAATAGGAAATACACATACAATGGGCTACTATTCAGTCTTTAAAAGAAAAAAGTTATGATGCGTGCTATTATGTGAATGAACCTTCAGGTGATTCCATTTATATGAAGTAGATAGATCAGGCTAAATCCTAGAGACAGAAAGTAAAATAGTAGTTGCCAGCAGCTAGATGGAAAGAAGAAACAGAAGTTATTTAGTGTGAACAGAGTTTCAGTTTTACAAGATGAAAAGAGTTATGAGAATGGATGATGGTGATGGTTGCACAACATTATGAATATATTTAATATCACTGCACTGCATTAAAATGGTTAAGATGTAAACTTTGTGTATTTTACCACAATAAAAGCAATAAATTAAAAAAATGATGTAATGAGTAATTTCGTTCAGACACATATCCATATATGACTATATCTAGAAGATAATTTCCTAGACATGGATCACATGGATTTAAAAGTTTGATGGGCATTGACAAATTTTCTTACAGTAAGGTATCAGTTTAAGTATATTGTTATGTAAAATAAAGTGAATGTTTGAAGAAAAATTTTAATTATTATTCTTTTTAGCATCTTATTTTTATGCAAGATGTAGGCAACTGATGTTGTAGCTAACGCCATTTATCTTTGTTTATTGTTGGATGTTTAAAGGAATGATACTAAAGATAATAAACTATATACAGTATTTTAGGAATTGTAATAACATACCACAGAACAGTGCATCTCAAAAGACAATGTGGCCATTTACAATCAGAGCCTAATATTGAATATGTTGTGCCGTATAATACAAATACAAATCTTAGTGGATAAATCTGCAATCGTTTCAGGTACTAAATTTCCACTCTGAAAAATTAGTGGCTGTTAAGAGAACTGGTTCTCTTCCAGGAGTGGGAGTTTTCAATTATTAAAAGATAGATCAAATCCTCTGATAATTTAGCATCAGCACATTTCTGATTGAAGGGTCTCTCCCATAAAGCATCTGACAAGGTCAAGAGGTTTCATTCCGTGCTGTTTACTCACAATTGATTTCTTTCCTCACTTTGCATTTTCAAGCAATTAATATTTTTCTCGTACTAAATGCACTCTACTTGTTGTGCCCTCTCACATGTTCTCTATTTCAGAAGTGAAGAAGAGAAAAAAAGAAAATAAATATGTTGAAGTAGAGATGTGAGGATCCTATTTATGGAAAGATGCTTTAATTTTATATATCTAAATTAGTCAGATATGTTATTAAATTACTTACGTAATTTCCTCAGTTCTCCTAGTTAATTCAGGTATATTTTCTAATTTTTTAATGACTTAAGTAGTTTGTTAGTTATAACTTTGAAGCAACCTTGAATCTTCTTGTGTCTGTGCATTATTATTTTAAAATCTTTTAAGGATCATGCACTTTTGGACTCAAGCAAGCATTAACATCTGGAGGTGAAAGATCTAGAGGATAAAACACATGTGAGAAAAATTTCAAAGACAGGTAATTATTTTAAAAATTATTAGGGGACTGGTGATTTTTACTGTCTCTGTCCTGCAGATAAAGCATGAATGTGAAAGAAGAGAGAGAGAGACTGACACAGAGACAAATATACATTTAATTCTATCCATTGAGCAAATATAGAAAAATACTGACCAGAAAGGAAGTTAAATGTTACCTGTTCAGCTATATTTAAATTAAAAACAACAGATTTTCATTTAGTAGGAAAACACATTGGAGGATATCAAATCTTTCACCAGTGACACCAGGCAAGTAGGTTATTTTGCTCTAGTATAATCCACGATTAAGAGAGAGTGTTAAAGCCAGCACATGACTATCTCTGTTTATTCTGATGTTTTCTAGGAAAAGCCCTGGATTGATTGACAACAAAGCAACTTATGAAAAGGTTATGATAAATGTTTTGTATTATGGAACTGGTGTTCATGATTAATAAGGAACACAATTAAATGCTTATATTTTTCTTTTTGAAATAATGTTTTCTTTCAAATATTCAATGCTATTATTTAGTACATGTGTATTAATTTGTTTTCACACTGCTGATAAAAGCGAACCTGAGACTAACCAATCTACAAATGAAAGAGATCTATTGGACTTACAGTTCCACAGGGCTGGGGAGGCTTCACAATCATAGCAGAAGGTGAAAGGAAGGTCTCACATGACGGCAAACAAGAGAACAGCGCTTGTGCAGGGAAACTCCTCTTCTTAAAAAACCATCAGATCTCATTAGACTCATTCACTATCAAGAGAACAGTTAGGGAATGACCCGCTCCTATTACTCAATCACCTCTTACTGGGTTCCTCCCATGGCACGTGGGAATTGTGAGAGTTACAATTCAAGACGATATTTGGGTGGGGACCCAGCCAATCCATATAATTCTGCCCCTGGCCCCTTCCAAATCTCCTATCCTCCCAATCCATATAATTCTGCCCCGGCCCCTTCCAAATCTCATGTCCTCACATTCCTAAACTACGAATGCCTTCCCAACAGTTCCCCAAACTCTTAACTCATTTCAGCCTTAACTCAAAAGTCCACGGTCCAATGTTTCATCTGAGACAAGGCAAGTCCCTCTGTCTATGAGTCTGTGAAATCAAACACAAGTTAGTTACTTCCTAGATACAATGGGGGTACAGGAATTGAGTAAATACAGTCTTTCTAAATGTGAGAAATAGGCTAACAAAAAGGGGCTGCAGGCCCCATGCGAGTCTGAGATCCAGAGGAGGAGTCAAATCTTAAAGTTCCAAATGATCTCTGTTGACTCCATCTCTCAGATCTAGGTAACACGGTTGCAAGAGGTAGGTTCCCATGGTCTTGGGCATCTCTGTCCCTGTGGCTTTGCAGAGTACAGTCTCCCTCCCAGCTGCTTTCATGGGCTGGTGTTAAATGTCTGTGGCTTTTCCCAGATACACGGCTGCAAGCTGTTGGTAGATCTACCATTCTGGGGTCTGGAGAATGACAGCCCTCTTCTCACAACTCCACCAGGCAGTGCCCCAGTAGGCACTGTGTGTGGGGTTTCTGGTCTCCCATTTCCCTTCTGCACTTCCCTAGAAGAGGTTCCACATGAGAACCCCGCCCTGAAGCAAACTTTTGCAGGGGCATCCAGTTTCCATACATCTTCTGAAGTCTAGGCAGAGGTTCCCAAACCTCAAGTCTTGACTTCTGTGTTCTCACAGACTCAACACCACGTGGAAGCTGCCTAAGCTTGAGGCTTGCACTGTCTGAAGCCATGGCCTGAGCTCTACATTGGCCCCTTTCAGCCATGGGTGGAGTGGCTCGGACACAGGGCACCAAGTCCCTAAGCTGTACACAGCACAGGGACTCTGGGTCCAGTCCACAAAACCACTTTTTCCTCCTGGGCCTGTGATGGGAGGGGCTTCTGTAAAGCCCTCTGACATGCCCTGGAGACATTTCCGCCATTGTCTTGGGGGTGACATTGTCTCCTCATTACTTATGCATATTTCTATAGCCAATTTTTCCTCAGAAAATAGGATTTTCTTTTCTATTACATTGTCAGACTGTAAACCTTCCAAATGTTTATGCTCCCTTTCCCTTTTAAAAACTTGAATGGTTTTAACAGCCCCCAAGTCACCTCTTGAATGCTTTGCTGCTTAGAAATTTCTTCTTCCAGATACCCTAAATTCTCTCTCTTCAGTTCAAGATTCCTCAAATCTCTAGGACAGGGGCAAAATGCCACCAGTCTCTTTGATAAACATAACAAGAATCACCTTTGCTCCAGCTCCCAACAAGTTCCTCATCTCTGAGAGGACCTCAGCCTGGATTTCATTTTCTATATCATTATCAGTATTTTGGTGAAAGCCATTCAACAAATATCTAGGGAGATCCAAAATTTCCCACATTTTCCTGTCTTCTTCTGAGCCCTCCAAAATTTTCCAACCTCTGCTTGTTACCCACTTCCAAAGTTATTTCCACATCTTTGGGTATCTTTTCAGCAGCACCTATACTGGTACCAATTTACTGTATTAGTTCATTTTCACACTGCTGATAATGATGTAACCGTGACTGGGCAATTCACAATAGATAGTGGTTTAATGGATTTACAGTTTCATGTGGCTGTGGAGGCTTCACAATCATACCAGAAGGTGAAAGGCATGTCTCACATGATGGCACACAAGAGAAGAGAGCTTGTGCAGGGAAACTCTCCTATTTAAAATCATCAGATCTCATGAAATTCATTCACTATCATGAGAACAGTGCAGGAAAAGACTGCTCCTATAATTCAATCACTTCCAACTGGGTTCATCCCACAATATCTGGGAATTGTGAAGAGTTACAATTCAAGTTGAGATTTGGATGAGGACACAACCAAACCATATCAATATGTATGTGGAATTGTTCATAAAAATTTGCTTTTAAATATGAACATATTTTTATTAAAAATAATTATATTTTATTCAAATGGTAACCCACTTGAATAGCCAGTTATTTTTATTTTTAACAGATAAAGTAGACTTTAAAAAGTTTATGGTAGATTATTTTTGGTGTTTTAACATAATAGGGATTGGCTCACTTTTCTCTTTTTCAACCTGTGGGGGCAATTGTTACTAGCCTGAGAAGAATTAGGGGAAATTTGTACATTAGGAAACAATTTTCGAGCACTTTTTTTTTTTTTTTGGTATATTTTGTTGTATTTGCTCTGTATCTTAGGCATCAGTGTGTTTCCTTGGGAGCCTCTGACTTAATACCCTCTATCACTTTCCTGGAACTCCTGAAGGTTTATTTATCATCTCACAGGGTGGAGTATTGGGACTCACAGTAATAAGTCTTTATATTTTTACAGGAATTAGGATAGTAAACTTCTGCTCAGTAGAATCTACAGATCACTCAAGTCCTCTGCTCTCATGTTCCCAGATTCATCAGGATTAAATACTCTTTTTCTGAGAATGAAAATTATTATTATCTTCACTGACTTCAATGCTCTTGCTTATAAAATATGTATATTTTTATAATGGAAGTAGGGTTGAAAAATATTTATTGGGATGTAATCACCATTGCAATAAAAAATAGAATAAACCGTCAAAAGAAAACACACATACAAACACCAATGCAATTGTGCACCCACAAAAGCACACACTACTATACCATCTGCTTTCCTCATCCTTCTCCCAACTGTGAAAGTCCACATATGAAATTTCATGAAGTTGTGAAACTTTCCTTCTTACCCTTTATATGTACTATGATAAATATGAGCCTATCTAGCAATGAAAAGGATTTATGCTCTTAGGACATCTACTATTCTGTGAAGTCGGTAGGATTGCCATGCTTTAATTAACTTTTGAGGACTGAGTCAGGTATAAATACAGCCCACAGATTCTAATGTGTTCCATGTGCATGCAGCTTTGACTGCTTTAATACTGTCTTTTGCTGAGAATAGCCTTCCACTTCTTTTTCTCAGTATTTACTTCATAAAAGAGAGAACACAAAGCATTTCTATAGAACAGAGTGGGTGTTAGAGAGAAGAGGTAAGTGATGCATAGAAGGTGGAAAATACTTAGGCAAGCAAATGATTGGATCAATGCCTGGGACTGTGAGGGCCCTGCTGGAGGTTAATATGAATAAGATGTTATGCTTCATTGACTAAGCTTACCTAATTCTTTTTACATCAATATTGCTTTTTATGATGCTGTTGCCTAACTTTGTTGCAATTTGCTATCTAATCTATAATGTCATTATTACCTCAACAATCATTGGGAAAGCCCCAGGAGAATGCTCTGATTAAACCTTAATTATTAGATCGCTTTGTTATATGTACAGTGAGAATATATGCTCTCTGCTACCACTATTGCTCTCAGTATCTTAGGTCAAAACAGTAGTTAAGACACCACATCTGTTTAAAAGAAAATCTGCTATGTAGTTCTCATTATGAACTTCAAAAGTCATAGAGATTTTTTTAGCCCCTCTTATGTTAGCATCAAGGGAAGTGCTTGGTTAACCTGGTGTATTACATATTGTCATCAACAATAGAAACTTCATAAATAAAAAATACTCTGGTTTGTTTTAGGATATAGCTAAAAGCTTGATTTTGTATTCTGTTGGTTTCTATAGTTAAAAGCTGCATTAATGTGGCTGAAATACTTTGAAGTAAGTAGAGATAAAACAAATCAGCAGGTATTTAAACTGAGGGCTATGAGGTGGAAAAATCACCACTTTCCTTTCAGGTAGAGACTTGAAGATATATCTTTGTTAATGAGGTTTCATGCTGTCTTACTGGATCCTGAATCATTTAAAATGCAAATCCCAAAGAATGAAGAAAGAGCTATCAGATATATGAGAAAGTGGCTGATTTTTAAATAAATGATTATGCCATCTGCTTCCCTCATCATTTTCCCAACTGTGAAATTCCATGTATGAAATTTCATGAAGTTGTGAAACTTTTCTTCTTACCCTTTATATGTACTATAAAAAACACACATCAGATGCCATCAAATGGAACATCACTTTGTTTCTTTGCAATCTCCTCTCCATTCAGAGAGTTTCTTCCTATGGTCAGGCACACTGGAAGGTAAAAACTACCTTTCATGAACAGCTGGTATACTTCTAATTATGATTTATATTATTTTTATCATAGTGATTGCTGAATGAACAAGAACGTTGATAAAGAATTATTTCAAAGTCATTCAAAAGTGGGCAAAGGATATGAACAGACACTTTACAAAAGAAGACATACACGAGGCCAATAAACGTATGAAAAAATGCTCATCATCACCAGTCATTACAGAAATGCAAATCAAAACTACATTGAGATACCGTCTCACGCCAGTTAGAATGGCGATCATTAAAAAATCTGGAGACAACAGATGCTGGAGAGGATGTGGAGAAATAGGAATGCTTTTACACTGTTCATGGGAGTGTAAATTATTTCAACCATTGTGGAACACAGTGTGGCGATTCGTCAAGGACCTAGAAATAGAAATTCTGTTTGACCCAGAAATCCCATTACTGGGTATATATCCAAAGGATTATAAATCGTTCTACTATAAGGACACATGCACACTAATATTCATTGCAGCACTATTTACAATAGCAAAGACCTGGAACCAACCCAAATGCCCATTGATGATAGACTGGACAGGGAAAATGTGGCACATATACACCATGGAATATTATGCAGCCGTAAAAAACAATGAGTCCGTGTCCTTTGTAAGGACATGAATGAACCTGGAAACCATCATTCTCAGCAAACTGACACAGGAGCAGAAAATCAAACACCACATGTTCTCACTCATAGGTGGGTGTTGAACAATGAGAATACATGGACACAGGGAGGGGAGCACTACACACTGGGGTCTGTTGGAGGGAAATAGGGGAGGGACAGTGGGGGGTGTGGAGTTAGGGGGGGATGGCATGGGGAGAAATGCCAGATATAGGTGAGGAGGAAGAAGGCAGCAAATCACACTGCCATGTGTATACCTATGCAACAATCTTACATGTTCTTCACATGTACCCCAAAACCTAAAATGCAATAAAAAAAAAAAAAGAATTATTTCAAAGTGGCCTACTTCAGAAATCTGTAATACCCATAGAGACAAGCCATGCCTGCAAATTTTTTCAGGTAGTTTCATGTGGAATCAAGAATGCAGGAAGAGGATTTTGTTTTTATTTTCAGAAAAAAATATATTTTTTTTCTCAAGGAGAACTCAGGTTTGACTTATTCTCCACTTTCAATGTCAACTGTCTCCACAATATTTAATTTAAGAAGTTTCTTTTTCCTCTTCCTCCTCCTTCTCCTTCTTTCTCTTCTTCTTTTTTAAAAAAATTAATTCAGTCTTGATTGAATCCATGCTGCAGCCTCCTTCTCTTTTCACTTGGCACTTAACCAGAGACTTTCAGCTCTGTTTTGAGGCTCCATTTGCCTCCCTGCTGCCTTCACCTTTAACTATAAAGTGCCATCATTTTTGTCCCCATTTTGACCCCTGTGAGAGCTGAGACTGATGCCTTTACTGTCACTAGCAAATCCTTAATTCCCCTCAATTTCTCTAACACATTCAGCAACAAAGGCAAAGCAATTGAAGCAAACAAATATAACCACAAAACCATTTCTGAAGTTGAAAACGAGAAGCCAAACACTGGGTTCTCACCTGTGGTAGCTTTTTCATCTGACTGCAAAGTCCAATTTTTTTCTTTAGAGAGAGAGTATTTTTATGAACTGTTAATATATACTTATAAAAGTGACTGAATTTGTGTGTAAATTTTTTTTCAATATGTCATTTGTTAATGTGTTAGTGAACTCTTAAAGAGAAGGACCCTTATAAACAACTAATTGTTTTTGGCTAACAGTGAGAAGAAAAGTCTCAGAAAGCTATTTTGGATCAGGTGGAATACATAGTTTTTGAACTGCTCAAACAAAATCAAAGGTAGGATGATAACTTTGAGGCTGGGTAAAGTGTGTAAGACTGAAATCATCAAGTCATGTCCAAGATGAATTTGGAATTTCTTTTTATAAATGTGGACATTTACTAAAACACTTAAGGAAATATCTGTCGGATATGCACTACTGAATAATCCCTTATAATGCAATGTAGAAGAGAGAGTTGGCAACGGTGAAGCTGAAGGCAGATTAAAAAGCTCTTTAGGTCAGAGGGGTGAGAATGTTGACTATCTATATTAAAACTGTGGCAATGGCTGGGAAGGAAACTTTCTTAAGGAAGCAAAAGAAGAGAGGAAAGTTTGACTTAAAATATTCAGGATATAAATAATATTATTATTCTTAAATTTTCAAGTTAAAAAAGGCTGAAAAATTTCCCATTTGCAATGCTGTCCTGCATATAATGTTGAGCTTTGAAGTTTCAGCCTAATACCTAAATAAGTATTGGAGACAACCTGTAGTGTATTCTTCTCCCTGGTGTTTAAATCATATTATATTTGTGTTCAACATTATTCTATGCAAACTGGCTTTTAACATTCTGGGTAAATGACAATAAAATAAATCTGACTTTCCCCAGCTTTTATTAATAGCTTTACATTATTTTATATATTTAAATTATTTTATACAAACTTCAAAAAACTAAAATTACATATGTTTTATTATGCATAATTTTATATTAATTTTAAAATTTTAATATTTGAAGTAATATGTATAGAGTAATAGACGTGGGTGTTGGGAGTCTATTTCACTTTTTATCAGTGTTGTTGAATTAAAATAAGAAAATCTGTTTTATGAATGTTTTTTATCTACTTATTTATTTTCAGCATTCATAAGAAGTACATTTTTGTGTTTTAAAAATTAATTTGATAAATAGCTCTTACATATTGAAATAGCAACTGATTTTAAACATTTCTAAGTAAACTTGAGTGTCACAAATATATAACTGTGTAGTTTATAAACTGCTATTCTAAATCTAGTTGTTCATTGATTTTGTCATATAACCTCAATACAATTTTTCCCCTGAATTTGAAAATTTTGAATTTCAATTTTGAATTTATAATAAAAGCTCAGAATTCTACAAAGGAAGTTATGGGAAGTAATGTGAAAAAAACCTATGTAGGACATATTTCTTAGTTAAATGGCTTCAAGCTACTCTCTGTAGGATGCCAGAAGAAGAAAACGAAAGACTGCAATTTCAGTGGTTTTCATGTTTTTAATAAACAGATAATAGTTTTTCTTTCTCTAGACTAATTTATGAATATGTATATTCAATCAACAACAACTTAGTGTCACAGAATACGGCATTACCCTGGGTACTATGCAGGGCTTGCAGTGTAGTAAAGGACAGAAAATAACTATTAAACAAAAGGGACTGATATACGCCATAAGAAGCTCCAAAATATGTCTGTAAAATTTCAGAGGAAAAATAAAAAACATAGAATGATTGGGAAATAAATCTAGGGAAGGTGACATTAGAGCCAAATTATGAAGGATGAGCTCATTCCAGTAGGAGGAGTTGGAGAAGAGTAGACATGCTACATAGAGAGCAACACAAGAAAATGTGGGGAAGCAGAAAAATGCGGAAAAACATTGGCTATGATGTGGTGGCTACGAAGTACGTTTTATAAATTCTATATTAAATAAGTAGGATAATAAAAATAAGATTGACATTAAGTGATAAACTAAGGAATTTGAACTGAATTAGTCCAAGAAATTGAAAGAAAAAAGGGAAGATACACATGGGGAGCCTTTTAAAATAGTGAAAAGTTGACACAGAAGTGAAAGATTTTGAGCTGTGTTTTAAGGTGAATTTGTGAGCATAGAGAAGGAAATTAGAGAAGTTGCAAAACAATTCAGAAATGTATGATGTTATCTAGGTAAGAGGTATTGCAGAGCTAAAGAGTGATAATGCTGACGTCAATTTGTAATGAGAATATACCGTCTTTTCTGGGGGTGAATTACTGTGGCTCATTGAAAGAATCTAACTGAAGAAAGTTGTTAGCTTGTATTTCCTTTGATGGAAAAATAGAAGTGTGAATGGAAAATCCCCAAGGGTCCATATCTTATCGTGCATTCGGAGCTGTTAATTCACATAAAATTTTGCTAGTAGGTTCTCTATATGCAACCAGACCCATATATAATGTACTTCTATCAAAATACCATTCTTTCTGAGTGAAAAAAGTTAGGCAAATATGAGGAAGATGCAATATTTATTCAATATTTTAAAATAATTCATTTTATTTAGCATATTTCATAAGAGATTTGGGATATATATTCAATTATTAAAATCACCAAATTTAAAAGTCACCGTTTTTTATTTAACTAATGGATTGCAGACATTATATTTAAATTCACACACACAGATATTTTCTGAGCCCTGCAGTGTTATGGAATGCCAAAATAAAGTTTGTGGAACATTAATTGCTTGATCTTATATGTCACCCACACCAGTCATCTCATCTCGCTTCCTAAAAGCCATAGATATTAATGGAGAATCAACTAATTATTTAACAGAACTATGCATAATTACAGAGCCATATGTAGGCAACTCATGGGATGCTTACTTTATTTTGCTAAATGTAAAATTAGGAAATATATATACAACCTCATGTGTGAAAATATTATGATTGGGTCTCTCAATCTATATTTTACTTCTCCATCATTTAGAAATTGTAGAATGCTTAAAACCAAAATTTCCAGGTTCCCTTGCAGCTAAGGTTCTAAATTTTAATTAGATTACACCTGTTAAATGTTGTTCAGCAGATCTGCAGATCAAAGCCAAGTGAGACCCTCTGTCTTCACTCTGGCTGTACATATTATTTGGAAATGTCATGGTTCTCGAGCAACAGGGCTGAGGGTTTATTCTTTGACTTTCAGGAAGAGGTAGTAGCTCTTTTGATCTTACTGCTCCCTCCATATTTTATAGTTTTGTGTGTCAGTTTCAGTTTTTGGTATCCAAGGCTTCTCTGGTATGAGAGGAAGCATTACGGCCCACCCTAGGATAGCCTTGCTTCAGAAGTAGACTGGTTCTAGATATTCTTAGAATCACTCTGGAGTCTCAGACTAGAAATGGCTTTTTTAGCCCTTCCAACAAATTTGTGAGCACCTAATTCTAGTAGTGATTTATTTTTCTTTAGTTTCTGTTTTTCACATGTTGAAATTATATCAGTATCACTATCTCTAAGTGTATCTCAATATTTTCTGAATATGTATGAGAACAACTTTCATGTTAACTCTATTCACCTCAGAACATAGGTAACCATAGAGGTGGAGAAATGCGCTTTATATCAGTAATTTGACTGAAGCAAAGTAAAAAGCTAAGAAAGGTATAGTTAGTTTTATTGGACATGTGTTTTTGTGAGTGGCCATCCTTGAGCATTCTTCAGTTTTGGACTGAAGAGTTTTCTGTTTGTTTTATTGTTGTTGTTGTTGTTGTTTTCCACTACTTCCTTGAACTCTTCTTTGAAGCAGTCTTTTCCCATCGTCTCCCCTCCTCCTTGCTTTGTTTATTACTGTGTTTTCTCACATTTCCATTATTTTTCAGTCATTTTTCAACCCTGTCACAACTCTGCCCCACTCTACTTTTAGGTTGGTGCAACAGTTATCATGATTTTTCATATTAAAATTATTGCTTTCTTTGAGGATTCTTTTACTCTCATAGAATGAAATTTTGAGATCATGTTTAGTCTTTCTGGTGTGTAAAAAGGCATTTGATATGTACATACACAAAGATGGAAAAAAATGATTGCTTTAAAGAACCGCGCCATCTAGAAACAGCTATGCAGACATAACTGAATGTCAGAAGCCTCATGAAAGATTAAAGATGGCTATTGAAATGGTCTTGTTCGCCGAGGGACTTCACTGATTAGTTTCAGAAGAGGGGTCAAGAACCTTTGACTACTTTCTTACATTGCTACATAAGACCTGTTGTGATTCAAAGGGAAGGGATAATTAGGTCAGTGGGGAAACCTAACATAACTTGTCAGATAAAAGAAAGTGCCTTGGACTTTTATAATGTATTTTCTAGATATATGCTCAGTCCACAGAGTTTGAATATTTACCATGTAAATTCAAGGTCTGCAGAGAAAATCTTCCATATAAATGCTGGCAAGATAATGTACAAAACCATAGTCTTATCCTGCCATTTGTTTGGCTGAAATATTTTTATTTTCATTATTATGACTGTGTGTTGTATCAAAGTTATGAAATAAAAAGAGATGAGAATGATTAGGTAGCATATGATATACTTCTTAATGATAAATATCCTTAAAAAACAGCTAAAGTTTTTTCTGATCTACTTAGTTGTGCATAACTTGGTAATTCTCAGTGATGTGATCAAGGTAGCATTTGAGACAAATTCATGATAATTTAAATCCTCAATACATTTTAATCCACATAATAATTGTTATTCTAATTGCTATTTACAAATTACATGATTCCTCAGAGAATAACATTATTTTATGCTTTAAATAAATATTTTAATTAAAAGTGGCATATGATATTGAGAGAAATAAAGGGCATCATATATCTTCTGGGTGAACCAACATCTGGCAAACACATGATTGGTAATATTCCTTTAACGCTCAACACCACATGCAGGTTTAAACCTTCAGCATAAATTATTTGGAGTGAAGAACACAGAAGAAAAAGTTAATGGGCTTATTGTATCCAACCGGACCTTTTCCTTTCTCAGCATTGTTTTCTCTAGTTGCTCATAATTAAACACTGGTGTTTATGACAAGCCTTAAAACTACATGGTTAACAGTCCCCAGAGCTGATCAAGCCATTTGCTCATGGGACACAATTCACCTTTGCACCTCCACCTGGAAACTTTTATGCTAATGATGAATATACTAATTAAAAGGGTTCATAGCTTTTTTTTTCTCTGTTTCTTTTCTTCATCCTTTTATTGACTTTGTGATGTCACTTGATAAACAGCTTCTTATATTTAAGAGTCCTTTTGTCAAGCAATAAAGTGCACATATTTAAAGTGCAAAATTAGATAATTTTTGACATATGCATTCATGAAAAACCATCAACAAAATCAAAGTAATTATCATGTCCATTACCCTAAATTTTCCTTATGCCCTGTAATTCCTCTTGCTTGTTGTTCTCTGCTCATGATATCCCTCAGCTGATCTGCTTTCTCTCACTAGAGATTAGATTTCATTTTTTAAAAACATATTTAAAGTGAATTGCAGAATGTATGCTTTTTTATATGTTAGGGCCTAGTTCCTTTAATCAGTAGAATTATTTTGAAATTCATTTATTTTGTAGCATGTGTAAAGAATTACTCTCCTACTTTTGAGTAGTTTCTTATTGTGTGACTATATCACAGTTTGGTTATCCATTCACTTGCTGGTGGATAATCAGGTTGTTTTCAGTTTTGGCTAATATAGGCAGATCTGCCAGCACTTCGTATAAGTGTCATTTTTTAGTTTAGCCACTCCATACATGGATAGTGATATGTCACTGTGGTTTAATTTATAGATCTCTAATAACTAATGAATTATTTTAAGTATGTTAATATATCTTCTTTGGTAAAACATCTGCTCAACACTTTTGTCTGTTTTCTTCTCTTTTTCTTTTTCTTTTTTTTTTTTTTTTTTTTGAGATGGAGTCTCATTCTGTCATCCAGGCTTGAGTACAATGGTGTGATCTTGGCTCACTGCAGCCTCCACCTCCCAGGTTCAAGCAATTCTCCTACCTTAGTCTCGTGAGTAGCTGGGATTACAAGTGCGCACCCCCATGCCAGACTAATTTTTGTATTTTTAGTAGAGACAGGGTTTCACCATGTTGGCCAGGCTGGTGTCCAACTCCTGACCTTAAGTGTTCTACCTGCCTCAGCCTCCCAAAGTGCTGGGATTACAGGAGTGAGCCACCACACCTGACTACTTTTGTTTATATATATATATATATATATTTATATTTACTTAGGAAATTCTTTCATATATTATGGTGACTCATTCAGTTATATGCTTAGTAAATACTGTCTCTCAGTCTATCGCTTCTCTTTCATTGTTTTAACTGTGATTTCAGAAAGCAGACGTTTTAAATTTTTAGGAAGTCAAATTAATCTATATATTATGATTCTGGTGTTAAATCAAAGAAATTATTCTCTAGCTCAAAGTCACTAAATGTTTCTCCTATAATTTTTCTAAAACAATTATAGTTTTTGATTTTACATTTATGTTAACTACCCATATTGTTAATTTTAATATGAAATAAGGCATGGTTCAGTTTATTTTGATGCAATATCCAACAGCAACATTTGTGAAAAATAATCAAATATAGATTTTTCCAAATGTAGTTTTTGGTGTTAAGTTGATGATGTGTTTTTTCTTTATTAATGGGTTAACAGGGTGAATTGCATTGATAGATTTTCAAATGTTAAACCAACCTTGCATTATTTTTATACTTCATTGGGTCAGTTCGCTAAAATTTTATTTAGAATTTTTGCATCTGTTTTCATAAGGGGTGTTGCTCTGCAGTTGTTTTTTATTTACTGTATCACACACACAATATCACTCACAGACATACACAACATATATATGTATATGTATATGTATATATATATAAATACATATATATATATAAATATATAAATATATATGTGTGTGTATATTCAGGATTTCAGCCATAGTTGTCATCACTAGGAATTTATATTTCTTTGTGTAGTCATAATTCAAGTAATTTTTTGAAAGTTTCAATGCAAAAGTCTGTATTCCAAGCCATTGGACATAACTGCCTCACATACACTATATCAGTCACACAGACACACACACACACACTATATATATATGTATATATATATATATATATATAGCACACATAATACATACATGCATATGTATACTATGTATGTATATATATATGCACATGTATATGTGTACATATGCAAACACAATACACATATACACAATATATACACAATATATACTTATATACATATATTATGTATTTTGTGTGTGTGAGATATATTGTATCTGTGTGTTATAGAGTGTGTGTGTGTGTGTGTGTGTGTGTGTGTGTGGTTTTTATGTCAGTGGGATCTTCTTGTAGAATGGGCTGCAATACATTATTTCCTTGTCAATTTGTGATAAACAGTATTTTTTTTTTCCATATAAAGATTTACTAGAATTAACTAGTGAATCAATCTGGGCCTGGTTTTCTTGTGGGAACATTTTAAACCAACTTCTAATTCTTGAATCCATATAAGTCTATTGAGGTTTTCTTTTTTTTCTTGAATGGCATTTGCATGTTTCAAGAAATTTCTCCATTTCTTTTAAGTTGTTGAATTTATTAGATTAAAATTGTTCACAATATTATTTTATTATTTTAATTCACTGTATATAGAATTTGTATATTGTATACGCCAATTCTAAACCCTGATAGTGATCATTTTGTGGTGTCTTCTCCCTCTTTTCCTCATCAGTCTAACTAGAAATTTTTCAACTTATTGATCTCAGTAAATTAACTTCTGCTTTCACTTATTTTCTCTATTTTTTCTGTTTGGACTTTATTTATATCTACTCTGATTTTTATGGCCTCCATTTTTTATTACTTTGGGTTTAATTTTCTCCTCTTTGCTAGTGCATTAAGGGGAAATCTAAAACTATTATTTTGATACTTTTATTATTTTCTGATATAGTTCTAATATATTTGGTGCGATATACTTACTATACATGTTAGCAGCATTTTACGATTCTGAATATTGTTGTGTTTTTGCCTTTATTCAGCTTAAAATATTTTCCAATTTTCTTCTTTCTTTTTGACAAATTATTTAAAGTTTTAAAGTATTCTGTGATTTTTAAATATTCAGAGATTTTTAAAATGTATTTTCCTATAATTAACAATTTATTGAACTCCATTGTCAGAGAACATATCTTATAGAGGTCAAATTCTTTAAGGTTTATTGACATTTGTTTTATGGCCCAGAATATTGCCTTTCTTAACCAATACTCTGTGTATTCATAAAGCATGTGTATTCAGAAAGCATGTGTATTCTCTTCTATGGTGGTGTGTTGTATAAATGTTAACAAGTTTGTTTGATAATATAACAATCTCTTATTTATTATTATCTATGCAGTTAATTTTAAATGCACCATATACGTTTCACATGCTTCTTACTTGTCCGATCTGTTTTCTTTTTCTACCTTGTCCCCATGTTTTGAATTTAAATAAAATTAAATGAAATCTTTTAAATTTTATTTTTCTCTTGTTGGTTTATTACATATAACTTTCTGTTATGTTAATTTAGAGCTTCTTTAGAGGTGATGTAATATCACTTAAAGGTATGATGTAATATGTTAAAGATTTTACATATATTACATTTTATAAATCAAATTTAGATTATTTAATATATATTTTATATATGCATATAATATATGTAACACTAACATCTTATATTTGATTAAGTGATTTATTTTACAGATTGTGCCAGCACTATATAATACTATACTTTTACTTCTTCCCTTCTTTGTAATGTGTTCCGACATTTCAATTTTACATATGATATATACCGCAAATGTATTCATTTTTGTTTGAAAAGACAATTATCTTTTAAAGAGGTTTAAATAATTAAAAAAAATACTTTGCTTAATACTTCTTTTTGAAGCATATAATTAGGTTTGGCTAGTAAAAATTCTTGCAACTTTGGCATGATTAGAAAAAATATTTTTTCATCTACAATTTTTTAAAGAATTTTTCATCAATAGAGCTTTCTTGGTTGACGTATTTTCCTTCAGGTTTTAAAAGATATTGCAGTGTTGTCATCTTGCTTGCATTGATTTTGACTAGAGATTTTCAGTCATCCATTTTTTCCATTTTTTGATCTGATTGTTTTTGAGATTTGTTTTCATTATTACCAGTTTAGATCAGTTTATGATAATTCTTGTTGTAATTATTCATATGTTCTTTGATCCCAGATTCTACTGAGCTCCTTGGATATACAGATTTACATATTTTTTAAAATTTAAAAAATTTCAGCTAATTTTTCTTTAGAGAAAAATAGATTTTTGGCCTTTGCTATTTCCAGAATCACAAAATATAAAAAACAATGACATTTCCTCACCTCCTCAATATTCAGCTGTTTCATGTTCTGACACATTTTGAATCATGAATTACACTTCTGAAAGACATTTAATCTTGATAGGATGAATAAAAGTGATTGCTCAGCCTTTAACAGGCACTTTTCCAAATATATTATTATCATTATTAATTATTATTGATGCTGTTGAAATGGCATCACTATCAATCTCATTATGCATGTCAAAAAATTGGGTGTCATCATTGACATTTTCTGTCCTTCATCATCCGTATCCATTTATTACCAAGTTTAGTCAATTTATGTCATAAATTTTTCTGAAATATTTTGACTCCTCTCAATTGTCACAACCACATTCTGCCATCATCTGCAGGCTAGAATATTGCAATAATTTGATATTTGGCCCCACCTTATCTACTCATCTTTCAACCAGCTGCTGCTCAAACTGTGATTAAAGGGAACTTTTGAAACAAACAAACAACTGATCATATAGCAACTTTTTATAAACATATTATTGACTTCTTATGCTTTTAGGAAAAGATTAGAATTCCCAAGATCTATTTTAGCAATATGCCCATTTTAAAAATTATTTAATTACTTTTAGTATAAACACTCATTATATATTTATTTCTTATCAATAATTGCAATTGTAATTTTACATTAACTCATATGATTATTTGCCTAATACGTATCTCTCCCATCAGCTTATAAACAATGTGTCCATTTATCTTCTAATCGCTAACTTTGCACAGTGCTTGACACATTTTAGCAATAAAGACATGATTGCTTGGTGCTGTGGCATGTACCTGTAGTCCCTGCTACTCAGCAGAATGGGGCAGGGAGGTGGCTTGAGCTCAGGAGTCCCAGGCTGCAGTACTCTAATATTGTGTATATGAATAGCTACTATATTCCAGCATGGGCAACACGAGTCGCCATCTCTAAAGAAAGTGATGATTGAATTATACAACTTAGTTGTCACCTTTTTTTCAATTGCAAATATATATGACATAAAACTCTTATTGAATACTTCGCAATGCAGAGTGATCTGTATTTTACATAAAGCTTTTCTTTGCACTTAAATTCATTCAGTGAACTCTTATTTAAACTATATATAAACGAGGAAAAATTCGGAAAGATTAATAAATTTTCTGAGTCAAATAGCTAGTAGAAAGCAGAGTGGAGTTTAAATGAAGGTTTGTCTGACTCAAAAGATATTTAGTCTCTGTCACTACATTGTTCCTGTACTCAATATGAATAATCAAACAACCAGCTTTTGCAAATGAAACCACGTATTTCTTACCATATACTTGTAGTACATTTTTTAGTACATTACTGGGCAAAATTCTTATGTGCACATAATCTGCCATCATGGTGTATATAATAATTCACCTCATTGACAGATGTTTAGTATCATTTAATGTGACATTTCTGACAATTTTCCCAATGCACAACAAATTATGGTATAATGAGAAAATGATAAGAATGGGATACATGGTTAACAATTCAAGGCTTGTGTCCAGCTATAAATGTAGCAGAACTCTAGCATTTTAAATATTGTCAGTAAAAAGCAACTTGAAATTGTTCAGGGTCAATATGGTATAAGGCAAAAAGAAACTATATTGTGAGATTCTTCTAGATATGCCTCTTGTTGAATGAATGACTTTATATTAGAAGGGGTGATTTTGCCTCTCCTCATTCCTTCACATAGTTGGGTAAAACAAATAACCAAAAAAAATGATCATTAGAAAAAAGTGTTATTTTATTTCTTACATTATAAATTTTATTGCAATACTCAAAGAAATATAAATATCTAAATCACCAATGCAGAATAAGTTCATTAAAAAAATCTCTAAGTGCTCACATCCTGTTTTAGTAGGAAGACCTCTAGTAATTTTCATGAAGTCCTTCTCTCAATTTCTCTGATAAACTCTTGGATTTCGTAAATCTATCTACTATGCACTTTTCCTGCAGGATGACCTGATTCTAGTTGTACTCTTGATGCAGAGTTCTGCAAACAGGAGATCCTAATTTAAGACATTTTTTGCCTTCTATGTTTGTCCTATGGGTTGTTAATGAACTCATATGTTGCTAACACAGCCTGTTAAAATTTTGGCAATTGAGTTGAGACTGCTTGCTCCTGCTGTCTCTAGAATAATCATCTTTACATCACTGGCTTTAATGCAGATATCAGAGTGCTATCTATCTGTAAGAAGTTTGAGGTGTGCCTTAACTCTCATCTCCTTCAGGGTTTTTCCAATACAGGGTATGCATTCAAAGAAAATAGCTAAATTGGAAAATTTTGTTGCATTAATAAATATATAATGTCTAGAAAAAGGGGGATCAATAAAAGGAAAAGAATGTGTAAGTTTTGATTCCTTGGTACAAAGGTATAGTATAATCAAAGCTAGATGGAAAACATAGCTTTTACTTGCTATTAAAATGCCCTTCCCCAAATTTTTACTTAAAATGAAAATTTGGATTCATCTGCTCCGGTTTCCCTATATACTGTGAGATAAGGCCGAGCCTATTGTGCACACTCCAAGGCTAGTCTGCTGCACAGAAGGCTACATACCTTACTTCAGAAAAAAAGAAAGTACTTGGCCCATCCAAAACTGGCCAAACAAGCTATGGTGGTTGTGTTTTGCCCCATGGAAGTAAAGAGATTAAAGACAGTAAAATGATACACTATGTGTAAGCTTCACTGCCATTTTACCTGTTGATAGGGTTCTTGCCTATTAGTGAAATGATGCCTAGTAAGGCTTTCGCCACTGATATTCATAAACTCCCCCAATAGAAAGGATGAACAAAAGGTGGAAAGAGAGCTCCCCTCAAGTCTTAGGTATGATAAGAAACTCATTCCTGGGCCAGAATTGCAGTGTGAGGATATTGAAAAGGGTACAAATACTTCTCCCTATACTATTACACAGCTGATTACTTGAGGATTAAAAAAGGAAGCTTCTTTCCTCTAACTGCATTCAATCAGGAGTACTTCGTAAAACTTCCCAGGAGATGTCAAAATGTATAGCACTAGGGAAATAATTCCTTGAGTTCACAAAGAGAACCATTCCTCCCTAGTTCCCCAAGAGTGCAAAGGTAGTTGGGCTGGATTTGGTTCTAAAGCCAGGTATATGCTGTTCCAGAATTACTTAATTTGACAATTTGGACTCCGTAGCAAATTGATAAAAATATAGTATCTAGACTATCAGCCCCCTAAATGAGCATATCTAGTAGTGTACAATTACTTTTAAATGGTCCATGAATCTATTCTTATAATCTGTCTTGGGACAGGTATGTAGGCACAGTGTGAAGTGGTATGATCATTATCAGATTCTTATGCATTTGTCCTCAGGAGGAACCTCTATTCATACTAAAGTTGAATGATGAGATATATTGAAATGCTATTAGCAGCTAATTTAGTAAACACTTTGAATTTTACTCAAAATTATGCAAATGTATTAACATTATGCAAATGTGCTGGCATACATTATCTCATCTAATCTTCACAACAAACTTAAGAAGATTTCAAATATAATTCCTCTTTCATGAATAAGGAAACTAAAGCCTGGAAAAAGGAAACAATTTAACCGAGATAATGTAACTAATATGTGATGGACCCAAAACTAAAACTCTAGATCCAAAGGCACTATCTAGTTTCATTAGAAAAAAACAGAGACATTGCTGCATTAACTAGTCATGAATGAAAACCAGTTCTACCTACCATCATTTTCTAATTCTAAAGTCTTTGCTAAACTAATAAAAGTACCCTAAAGTTATAACATTATAAAATAATTTAATATGTATTAGCAACATGAACTAATTGTAAGTACACATATATTATTTTGGACACTAAGTGTTTGCAACTGACAAGAAACATGCTTTTTCTTTTTTTTCTAATTCAAAAACTTTGATTTTTGAGCAATAGAAGGATATTATACATTATCTTCTTGCTTTAGCTTGAAGTTACTTTCAACGGTCTGACAACTAGAGCTCACAGCTTGAAATATGCTATCTATCTCTAGCATTGGATTTAAAGATTTTGAGGGAGATTTATTGCTCAAGAGAACTGTAATACATGGGCTATTGTAAAATAAGTAGAAATATTAAGAGCAGCATTAACTCCTCTTATCTAAAAAGAAGAACTTATGCTATGTTAGGATGTTATGGGTGTTATTTTTGTTTTAAATATTTTATTTGGAATTTGAGCTATATCATAATTCCTAGTGCAAATCAGAGTACCTTCTCCTACACAAAGTGTAGAAACAGAGGCAAGCTTAGGTATTACACTATGAAGCAATACGTGAAACTACCCTGCAAGGGTCAGGTTCACGTGCTGGAAATCTACAGAAAGAACTGTCATAATATGTCAAGCAGGGGAAAGGGCCCATTCTGAATTAGAAAGCTGTTTGTCTATATTTGTGAGACTCCCAAAACTCACAATATGTTTATATCTATGTTTATACTATGTAACTTTGATAATACTAACTTATACAAGGCTAGGCATTGGTATAGAATTAAAAAGTTGAAAGATTTAATGATGATGTTTCACTTACATATTTTATGAAATTAAATGCAAGGTACCACTCAAAGCATGATCTCCCTTAATGCAAACTCTAGAAGTAAAAATTCTGCATATTTGTGCCGAAGATGTGGCTACTTTGATAATGCCTTTCTTAGATATGAACATCTCTTTGTGAGTAGTGAACAAAGGGATATGGCTATGTGCCAGGGTTAGGGAGCCAAGTGAAGGTTGCAAGTTAGTATTTAACAAAGCAAATCTCAATGCCGAAGTAAGTTTCACGAAAAACCGGATCATAGGCTTTAGTCTTTGTTTTTCTTTGCATACATTTCAGTAGATGCTTAGCTTCTCATATCCAGTGGCTTATTAAATACTATAGAGCATGTTTTCTACTGGACTTCTTGCCTGGATGGTGTGTCAAACTATTGTTGGAAGCCATACCAATTAAGGAATCTTAGACATCTCAATCCCAGCTGGAGGAAAGACTAGAACTAGGATGAATGTAATTATTCTCATGATGAATTACAGATATTATTTCAAGAAAGTGAACAGAAGACAAGACTGATGCGGCTTGGGACAGAGGGACTTATAAATGATCCTGTAGGGATCATGAATTAAAAGCTCTCAGAAATGATATTTCCACTAAAGAATGATCATTAAGGAAGTCTGAGATAAGAATTGGCACTGGCAGGTTAACAACTGGATTCTTTAAAATTTAAAATTACCATTTTCCCCCATAAAATCTATGAGTGTATAACTTCTTTCTTGTCACTGTAAAGAATGTTATGCCAGAGGAAAAACACAAGAGCAGTCGTTCTTAAGTAGGGCCAATTTTTTTTTTTTCCTCAGGGGAAATTAAGCAATGTCTGGAGACATTTTTGATTGTCACAACTGGGGAGTAGGTGCTACTAGCATCCAGTGAGTAAGACCAGGGATGCTGTTAAGCATTGCACAGTGCAGAGCAGAGTTTCCAACAGCAGCATTATTCAGCCTCACCCACGTGTTAATACTATCAAGGTTGAGAAACTGCACAAAGTCAAGTTTATAATATTTATATGAGTTACTACTGCTATGATCCAGTTTATTTTTAAGTATCTAGTGGCACACTTGAAGTTAATAAATAGCTAACTTGGTAAACAAAACTACTATATTAACACATTTTGGAAATGCACCCTGCAAATTTATACATCTGTCTCTTTGTGTATATACATTGAAATAAATGTTTGAATATTATTTTCTATGAAGCCCATTAGACTATAAGATCTTCAAGGTTTGAACTATGTCTTGTTTATATTTCCAAGTCCTAACAAAAGTCTTTTTCTTTGGTCTAAGAAAAATTATGTGCAAAATAGCAAAGAAATAAGTGGACAGGGTTTGTGTTTTCTTTATGCTGTGTTCTGATGAAAATAAACTGACGGGAAAATAATAAAATAAGCAATGTAGCATGACAGTGATATGCCTGAGACTTCCTTTGTTTAATTTTATATTCTCTACTATACCAGCAGTGTGATATTGGCCATGTTAAGTAATGCCTCAATGCACTGATTTGATTACATATTAGATGATAATAATACCGTACAAGGTTGTTATAAGAATTACATGAGAATATATATATATATATATAATATCAAGACATATATATACACACACACACACACACACACACACACACTATATATATATATATATATATACACAAAGAAAAACTCTTCTTCTGGGCACAGTGGTTTATGCCTGTAATCCCAGATGTTTGGGAGACCCAGGCGGGCAGATCTCTTGAGTTCAGGAGTTCGAGACCAGCATAGGTAACATGGTGAAACCTCTTCTTTACAAAAATATACAAAATTTAGCTCAGTGTGCTCGTATGCACCTGTGGTCCCTGCTACTCAAAAGGCTGAGGTTAGACAATTGTTTGAGTCCAGGAGGTTAAGACTGCTGTGAGCCATGACCAGGCCACTGCACTCTAGCTTGTGCAACACAGAGAGACTCTGTGTCAAAAACAAAACAAAACAAAGAAAAAAACTGTAGAGCAATGCCTGGGCATATAGAAAATTTTATTTACTGCCATATGTATCCTTTCTTCTTCCCAAAATCTTTGATAGGTGATAAAATTTGGCAGAGCCTAGAACATTTATTTGACTTCAGTATTTCTCCTAATATCTTTATGAGAAAGAACAGACACGGTACCTACCATTTTTGTCTTTATAGAGTGCAAGAATAGAATTCATAGCCAATGAGAAATTGACTCAAGAAAAATAATGAGGATTTCAAGACTTCCTAAAAGGCTCAGCAGGAAACCAGTAAATTCCATCAGAGAAGGACTATGTGTATTGGTTGGTTGAGTGTTATCTTGTGAGGGTCTATAAGACCTTGCTGTCTTCAGTGAACTTCTAGGTAAACTGCTCTTGAAAGTTGATTGCCTATAGTCTCACTGCTTGGAGGAAGGCTATTGACATGTACAAGAAAAGTTTGGGATAGGAGATTCCTGCAGTGCATCAGCAATACAGTAAATCTTCACCAGCATTTTATCTACCTGCTTTCTAGAGAAGAACCTACCACTTCTATTTGTCATTCACCTTGCCACTGAGAAAGGAATCCTAACAGAAAGCATCAGGACTTACTGAACTCAAAGTAGAATTAAGAAGAGAAAATAATTACAACCCAATTAAGGAAACATGTTAACAAGCAATGAAGATATATGCTCAAGGTGGATATTCAAAACAAAAGCGTCTTTTTAAAGTATATTGAATGAAAGAGACAGAATTTCATTATGAAAAAATTAACAGCAACAACAACAAAAAGTAGTGAGAAAGCTCATACATCTGAAAAAATGTTTTCTGAACCAAAAAATTCCCATAATTTTAAAATTTTAAAGTTAATAGATCAACTGAAAAATAATAGTTACTATTCAGAAAAAAAAATTGAGAAAGATCAAGTCAAAATGGAAATGGTGTTTTTTCTTTCTGCTTTCAATATATATGGAAATTGAATTCATAAGAAAAATATATCACATATAGAGAACAGAAGAAAATTGTATATGCAAATTATGAGAATAACGTAACAGAAAACACTTGCAGAGATCATAATTGAAGATAAAAGAAATTCCTTAAACTAAAATAAATTTAAATGAAGGAAACTCAATAATTTAAGAAAAATTTATTTTTAAAGAGTTACTCTTAGACTTAACAGTGATATTGTTGAATTTCCAGGATAACCAGCTATCTTAGCAACCTACATAGCAGAAGAAAACTTTACTGACAAACATTTTATCTGCTACACTAGATACTAATAACAATGAAAGGACGCCTGCAAACTATTGAGAGAAAATGATAGCAATTCCAGAAATCTCTCTCCAGCCAGTATATCTTTTCTGTCAACATAAACATGCTACATAGTTAGACATGCATGCAAGAATTCAGAAAATATTTACTTTCATGCACTCCTACCCATCAACTGCTTCAGTATGGATATTTTAAGATATGCAAGCTACAATAAGCAAAGAGTGGTTGGCAAGACGTCTTACACTATTTACGACTAACTTCAGATAAATGGTAATATTGTAACTGTAGTTAAAAATATAAGTAAATAATTATTAATGAAGTAGAGGGTAATATTTATGTAAATATATATAATAACCCAAAACTAAGAGGATAAAGGCACAGCTAATCAGGAGAGTAAAATGATTCCTAAGAGAAGATTTTACATTGGAGTAGTGTGAAAGGGAAAGTAAATTACTCAAAGCAAGTTTTTTTCTTTTAGAGACAGGGTTTTGCTGTATTCCCCAGGCTGGTGTACAGTGGCATGATCATGGCTTACCGCAACTTCAAACTCCTGGGCCCAAGGAATCCTCCTGCCTCAACCTCTCAACCTTTGGGGTAGTCAGGACATTTCATCTCATTTTGATGGAAAAGCTGCTGGTGAATAAATCATCTAATTTGAAATCGTAAAGAAATACAACTTGAATTGGGCAAAGGTAAAACGCAGAACAGAATTTTGAAACTAGGAAAAGTAAAGGATGAATGAACAGAATTCTAACAAAGTAACATATGTAAATGAGAAGAACAAATTAAATGCCAGTTATTTTTTATTATTTTATTTCATTTTATTTTATTTTATTTTTGACACAGTCTTGCTCTGTCGCCAAGGCAGGAGTGCGGTGGCATGATCTAGGCTCACTGCAGCCTCTGCCTCCCGGGTTCAAGCAATTCTCCTGCCTCACCCTCCTGAGTAGCTGGGATTACAGGTGTGCCACCATGCCCTGCTAATGTTAGTATTTTTAGTGGAGATGGTATTTCACCATGTTGACCAGGATTGTCTTGATTTCTTGACTTTGCGATCCACCCGCCTTGGCCTCCCAAGGTGCTGAAATTACAGGCATAAGCCACCACGTCAGGCACTAGTTCTTATACTTAACATGAATTCATTGAACCTCTTATTAAAATACAGACATTGTCAGATTGGGTGTATTGGTTAAAGTCTCCTTTTGGCCTGTAAGCAAACTTTGAAAGAACCACTGCAATGTAGAGCCCTTCGGAATGTATAAAGTCCTTTCCACAGGAGTTCCTAAGTTTGTGTAAGCCTCATAGAGACCTGATCATATTGGCTGCCAGACTGTTCTCTAAATTGTTTAAGTCCTAAAGGCTTAATATGACCTGGCTGTTGGAACTTGAATACCTTATAATTTATCAGCTTGACTTTAGTCTTCAATGCCCTTTTTGAAATGTGAGGAAGAAGATAATTCACTTGGAAATCCATGAGATTAAATAAACCCTCAGCATGTGTTTTAACACGCTGAGGGATGACAGTATCTTACTCTACTTTGTCTTTGCCTATTGAACTTCCCCCTTCACTGGCACTCAGGATAGTGAAGGATGGATTGCTCATGTCTGGCCTGTATGTTATGAGATGGATTCTCTGTAGAAGAAAAAGAAACGAGTTCAGCCTCAACTCTAGGGTTATAAAATCAGCCCACAATAAGGTTAGTATATTGAAAAAAGGCAGTCAGCTAAATATTGTTCCCAATAAGCAAACTAAAATAAATAAATAAATAAAACCCTAAAAAGAGAAAATTCAGGGTCAAACAAATATAGGCCAAATGAATGCAAATAAAGAAATTATACTTACTATAAATATTAGACAAATTGAAGTTGAGGGCCCAAAACCATTATATAGGAGAAAGAGTGCCACATGTAATTACAAAATTTAAAATCGATGAACACACTAAACATTCATGAACCAAAGATGAGAAGTAAAATATATGAAAGAAAATCGCTTAAAAATACAAAAACAACTCATAAAACAAGCTGACTGGGCGATTTAAAATACTCTTTTCGGAGAGTAACAAGAAAAATATACAGAAAACAAAATGTGTAGCCATAACAGAGGATCTAAGCATATAAAATCAAAAAGCTTAAATATTTCTACGTTTATAAACATTACATATATACAATTTTGTTCTCTATAGAGGATGTGCACTTTTTAAATTATACATACCTCACTTACAAAGTGTATCCTATAATGTATAAAATATAAAGATACATTTATTTAGTTCCAGAAAGGTATATATTTTATAAGATATAATTAAATGAAACCTATAAATTAAGAGTAGAATGTGGTCTAAAATTTTTGAATTTAAAAATTAAGAATCATTCTTTAAAATAACCATAGAATACTACAAGATATCTGAATGTCTGAAATAAAAACCAATTGAAAATAAACCAGAAAATAATAAAAAAGCAAAGCAATTCAGCAAACTTATTGAAATCAAGTAAGAATGAATTCAGATAAACACTTGTCACTGTAAACTTAATCATTGAATGAGTCAAATTATAAGTATGTAAATTAAAAATTTAAATTTAGAAAATGAACAAAAGATCACAAGTTTAATCAAAGTAATTGAGAAATTAAGCTATTACCAGGAAATATTAAAAAATAGAAGGGAATAATAAAATCAAGTTATTTTTAAAAGACCAACAAATCTTTCCTGCTTGATTGACATCAAAAAAGAAAGGCAAAATTTACGATGGTTTTTGTTATCTTTTAATAAAGTTATTATCTAAGGTCACTTTTTCCTTTTTCAACTTTGATTTTGTTTGCTGTGCTTCAAGTAATCATGGTCTTCAAGAGAGCTATAGATGTTGAATCTTGATGTACAGTCTAAAGAAATAGAAATAAACTCAATCATCTTGCAAAGACCCTGGTTTAGTAACAGACATGTGGCAAAATTATTGAAAATAAGAAGTGAGCAAAAGGCAACTGCATGGAATTTGAAAAAAGAAATTCCTTCAAAATGGAAAAATAGGAATATTTCGTGTTCTGCTTATGCTCGTGTTCTGCTTATAGGTTTCATTTATTTATATCCTATAAAATATATAACTTTTTGGAACTAAATAAATGTATCTTTATACTTTATACATTATAGGATACATTTTTGTAAGTGAGGTATGTATAATTTAAAATATTTCTTTAGAGACACTGGAATATATCCAAAAACCCTGCAAAAATTTCAGCTGCTTTTACGTAATGAGAAGAGTCAGTCTGAGATTGTTTCTCAAATTGTGTATCCCACAACGTCAGCATCACCTGGAAATGTGTCCTTTGTAGAGATATGGATGAATCTAGTAACCATCATTCTTAGCAAACTGACACAAAACAGAAAACCAAACACATGTTTTCACTCACAGGTGGATGATGAACAAGGAGAACACTTGGGTCCAGGGAAGGGAACAACACTCACTGGGCTGGGTGGAGGGTGGAGGGAAGGGGAGGGGAGGGACAGTGGGGAGGGGAAGGAGGGGGCGGGTGCAGGGAGGATGGGGGAGAAATAACAACGGGAGAAATGCCTGATTGGGGGTGGATGGAGACAGCAAACCACCATGGCATGTATGTACCTATACAACAATCCTGCAGAATGCAGGGTGTGCACATGTACCCCAGAGTCCAAAGTACAATAAAAAAAAAAAAAAATCTAGGGCCTACTCCATCCCAGAGCTACTAAGCAGAAACTCTTGTAACAAGTCTCTGATTGTGATGCAGGCTAAAGTTTGAGAATCACTGCTTTAAGAGGGGAAGTGCTATGCTAAGAAAGGTTGAGGGGAAGTGTTTGAGAAAACTGGCTATCAGTGACATTGTTGAGCTGCTAATTTAACCGACTTATGCCTGTCTTATCTCCAGATTTATTTTTAATTTTTTTTGACTTGTCCAATGCATCTTAGGTTATAACTAAGAAATACAAAAAAAAAAGAAAAACCTAACAATGAAAAAATTAAAATTATAAGAAAAGATTACATGTAATGCAATGGATATACATTAGAAAAATCTACAGTAAATTGATTGTTTTCTAAGAAAACATAATCTAAGAAATTTATACAAGAGAATTTGAAACAATATCAATAAAGTGATCACAAAGGCAATAAAACTCCACCATTCAAAGGAAGACAATGAACATTACGGGTTTAACAGTGGATTCCATTAGGTAAATAAGGGTAATTTCTTTATATTTCAACTATAATAATAGTTAGAATTTACCATAAAGTTAATGTTCTAACAAATAAAGATAATACAAATTTATGGTCACATAAATACACATAAAACATGCAAAATAAAATATTCACATAGTGAATCTGGCAATTCATAAAAACAGTGTAACATAATTATTTTTTATTCCAAGAAATTCAATGCAAGAACTAAAATTTAAAAAAAAAGAATTTATTAACAATAGATTCTAAAAAGCGAATTGATAAAGTGCATCAATAGTCCATGGTAAAATTTTAAGTAAAATAGAAATAGGGGAAAACTAAACAGGGTACAGTTAATTTTTACAAGCACAGTAGAAAACATCAGTCAACATGCTGAAGTACTTAAACATTTTCTCCACTAACCTCGGGAGGAAAAGAGGAATTATTTTTTCTTGCTATTCTTCCTGATGAGGGAAAGTTTCTACACATTTTGGAAAGCATTGTCAACGTATTTTATTTTAGTTTTGAGGGGGAAGATAATTGGATTTCTAACTTCATGGAAACTAAGAGTCTCTGGTTAAAAATACTTAAATAAGTGAAAGATTTTCATAGTTTGATATAAGATATATACAAAAAATATTTTTCTCCAAGTCAAACGAAAGCTACATACAAATAAAAATAAAAACATACCCAGACACATATTTTCAATATTGTGGCTGAAGAAGTAAGAACCTGAGAAAAAAAAATGTAATGAGAAATATATCCCTAAAATAAGACTTATAGTAAGGAAACAACCATTTTTTAAGGATATTAAAACTATAAGACGAAAGAAATTTATGTTTTTAATGGGAAGATTAAATTTCAAAAAGAAATAATTACCCCCAAATAATGTATAACTGTAATGAAAATCCAGTAACTGTCCCTAAGGATAGTTTTCTAGATTCTAATACTAATTAGTCAAGTTCAAAAATTCTTCGAATCAAAATTCTAATTAGGCAAGTTCAAAAATTCTGTGAATCAAAACACATGAAAGAAAAAGAATTATAAAGAACCGAGTTTATCAGACATTGATTTCTTTTTCTATAAAACCACTGTAATTATAATATACTATTGTCTTAGGAATAGTGAATTAGATTAATAAACAGAATACCTACTCCAATTAAAGTTAACACAAAAATAAGTTCACATTTCAATTCAGTGAGGAAAGAGAAAAATTATTAATAATCTTACTTTTTTTTTTTTTTTTTTTTTTGAGACAGAGCCTTGCTCTGTTGCCCAGGCTGGAGTAGAGTGTCGCAGTCTCAGCTCACTGCCACCTTGGCCTCCCAGGTTCATGCAATTCTTCCACCTCAGCCTTCGGAGTAGCTGGGATTACAGGCGCCTGCCACCAAGCCCAACTAACTTTTATATTTTTCGTAAAGACAGGGTTTTCCCATGTTGGCCAGGCTGATCTCAAACTCCTGACCGCAGGTGATCCACCTGCCTCACCCCCCCAAAGTTCTGAGATTACCGATTACCGGCATGAACCACCATGCCCAGCCTTAATAATCTCATCTTAATTGATCATCCATCTGAAAGCAAAAATATATTTTCCGAGTTTTTATTTCACTGTTGTGGAAAATATCAGAAATGTAAAGACAAACAAATGAAATCACACAGAAATAAGTAAAATATTAAGAAAATAACTTAAAAAACACAAGATGTAGGCCATCCTCTCCAGCCAAAAAGAAAACCCATGACCAATAAAGTTATGCGTATTTTCCAAGATGAAAATATTTAAAAATGGTAAAATGTACAATAATCAAAGTCAAAGAAAAAATGAAACATTGTTAAAAATATTTGCAGGCTATATGAAAAAAAATTAACAATTCTGATTTGTGAAATGGCCTAAGAAATAAATAAAAGAAATACAGCTGGAGAAAAGCATGAAAGGAATATCAACAGGAAGTTTACCAGGAATTTTAATAATATCTTTATAATCAATAAATAAAATGCAAACATAAATAACATATGAGGTTGGCAAAAGGAATGTCTTCTATGGATGATGAGAATATCGGTACTCTCATATGTTGCTGAATATTTCTGAATTGCTATGACATATTTTTGAAGACTCTTAATATTCATCAACCTTAAAAATATGCATAACCTTACATTTTATTATACAAAAATTTGAAATTTTAGCCTATACAAATAAAAATGCTCATGAAAATACGTATATTTATATATAGACAGAAATGTATTGTAAGCACAGTTTCTATTTGCATGAATAGAAAATGTTTACTTCTTTGAACAGTAAATAATTATCTTGGTGTTATTATGCTATAGAATTATTTCAGTTTTACTGTATAATATTTCTAGTTCTCAGGTAATTTACACAATTTACAATTTCTTCATAGTATTATTACTTTAGTGCTACCAATTCACCAATAGCATGGAAATGATTACTGTGTTGATCACTAGATCTCCTCTGATTAATAAAATTAGAGCATATCTTTCTTTTCAGAACTAAAAATGGAATATACCTATATTCCATTCAATCTTCTTCTAAAGACAGAATACAACTATTTCTAAATTTGAAATTCCTCCCATAATGTTAAAACACAGTTGTTCTTGAGTGAACTACTGACTAACATGGATAAAGCCCAATAACCAGTTTATATTGAGAATATGTTTTAGCACACTCAAAATATATGTATGTATATTTATATAGATTAATGAAATTATATATTGGAGACAATGTAAAATTTTTCTGGTCTTCGGATTTAGGCCATATATTTTTATAAGTATACTATCATGGGTTTTCTATATAAATTAGGTTAATTGTGTTCTATGAAATGTTCATCCAGATTGCCACACAACTGATTGCCACACAACTGGCAAAGTCAAGTACATGTATTTTATTTTCCTTTATCCTGTTTTAGCATTCTGAAAAAAAATCTCTCTCTGAATACAAGTGACTCATATAATCATAGCTGTGTCCTATCTGATTAGGTTAATAGACTGTCTGAAATTGCTTATATAGGAAAGCTATTGAGATAATCTCAATGTGCTTAAACTGCTAATGTATCCTGTTCATCTCTGCATTTCCAATTTAAACTATGTTCCCATAAATCTCTTAAAAACAACACAAACAGACAGATAAACAAAAAACAAATGCAGCTGTTTTATGGTCTCCACATTTTGCTGCTGGAAAAGACATTAGAATGTATCCTTTTTGAACCTATCACTTTATAAAATGAAATAATGAACTATAATATAAAGCATACAATCCTTTTTAAGCTAATAGTCCTTTAAATTCTGCTAAGAATAATTAAAGAAAACATATATCAAGTTATATAGATAGCAGGAAAGCTAAGACTCTAAATTGTATATTTTTATTCTAAATCCAACTTGTGCCCTGCAAGTGTGCATGATCACAATAACTGCCTCTTGAATTCGTTAAAATAAATATTCTCAAACTTGCTCACTAAAGACCTTGACTAATTCTGAAGATCAATACACTTGGTTATTATTATTATCAAAGAAATTTGGGAATTGCTGAACAATGGGATTTCTTTCAATATAATGGAATGTTACCAAACCTTAAATTTTGACCTAAAGGATACACAAATCAATTACATCTATTCCATAGTATTTTTCTCCTCCACTCATTCTTTTTTTGTGACCAACTGTATTAGTCTGTTCTCAAGCTGCTATGAAGAAATACTGGGTAATTTATCAAGAAAAGAGTTTTAATTTACTCACAGTCCTGCATAGCTGGGGAAACCTCAAGAAACTTACAACCATGTCAGAAGATACCTCTTCACAGGGTGGCAGGAGACAGAATGAGTGACAGCAGGGAAAATGCCAGAGGCTTAAAAAAATCATTAGATCTCATAAGACTCACTCATTATCACAAGAACAACATGAGAAAAACTGCCCCCCCGATTCTATTACCTCCACCTGCTCCTGTCCTTGACAAAAGGGGATTATGTGGATTGCAATTCAAGGTGATATTTGGGTGGTGACACAGAGCCAAATGCCTCTCCCAAATCTATGTTCTCACATTTCAAAACACAATCATGCCCTTCCAACAGTCTCCCAAAGTCTTAAATCATTCGAGTAATAACTCAAAAGTCCAAGTCCAAAGTCTTTTAAAAGTCCAAGTTTCAGATGAAACAAGGCAAGTCTTCCACCTATGACCCTGTAAAATCAAAAGCAAGTTAGTTACATCCTAGTTACAATGGGGATACAGTCATTGGGTAAATACACTCATTCCAAATGGTAGAAATTGGTCAAAGCAAAGGGGCTACAGTTCCCATGCAAGTCCAAAATGCAATAGGGCAGTCATGAAACCTTAAAGCTCCCAGATGATCTCCTTTGATTCCATGTCTCACATTCAGGTCACCCTGATGCAAGAGGTAGGCTCCCACAAACTTAGGCAGCTCTGGCCTGGTGGCATTGCTGAGTACAGCACTGCTCCTTGCTGCTTGGGTTGGTGCTGAGTGTCTGTAGTTTTTCCAGGCACAGAGTGCAAGGTGTCAGTGGATCTATCATTCTTGGGTCTGGAGGATGGGGGCTGTCTTCTCATAACTTAGCTAAACAGTGCCCCAGTGGGGACTCTGTGTGAAGTCTCTGACCCCACATTTTCCTTCTGTACTGCCCAAGCAGAGGTTCTCCATGAGGACTCCACCCCTGCAGCAAACTTCTGCCTGGCCATCCAGGCATTTCCATACAACCTCTGAAATCTAGGCAGAGGTTCACAAACCCCAATTCTTGACTTCTGTGTACCAGCAGGCCCAATATGACATGCAAGCTGCCAAAGCTGGGGTCTTGCACCCTCTGAAGCAACAGCCTGAACTGTACATTGGCCCCTTTTAGCCACTGCTGGAGCTGAAGTGACTGGGACACAGGGCATCAAGTCTCCAGATGGCACAAAGCAGCAAAGCCCTGGGTCCAACCCAGGAAACCAATTTACCCTCCTAGGTCTCCAGGCCTTTGATGGGAGGAACTGCCCTGGAAGTCTCTGACATGCCCTGGAGGTATTTTCCCCATTATATTGGTGATTAACTTTCAGCTCCTTGTTATTTATGCTTTTCAGCAGGCTTGAATTTCTCCCCAGAAAAATGAGTTTTTCTTTTCTATCATATTGGCAGGCTGCAAATTTTCCAGACTTTTATGCTCCGCTTCCTCTTGAACACTTTGCACCGTAGAAATTCCTCCTGCCAGATACTCTAATTCATCTCTCTCAAAGTTCCTCAGATCTCTAGGGCAAGGGCAAAATGTCACCAGTCTCTTTGCTAAAACATAGCAAGAGTCATCTTTATTTCACTCCACCTTTGTTTCAGTTCCTCATCTCCATTTGAGACCACCTCAGCCTGGACTTTGTTGTTCATATCACTAACAGCATTTTGGCCAAAGCCATTCAACAAGTCTGCAGGAAGTTCCAAACTTTCCCACCTTTCTGTGTTCTGAGTCCTCTGAGTCTCTAGGAAGTTCCAAACTTTCCCATATTTTCCTTTATTCTTCTGAACCCTCCAAGCTGTTCCAACCTCCACCTGTTACCAAGTTCCAAAGTTGCTTCCACATTTTCAGGTATTCCTATAGTAGCGCCCCACTCCTTCAGTACTAATTTACTAAATATCTTATTGTTACATTGCTATAAGAAAATACTCCAGACTGGGTAATTTATAAAGGAAAAAGGTTTAATTGATTCACAATTCTGCATAGCTAGGGAGCCCTTAGGAAACTTACAATCATGGAGGAAGGCACCTCTTCACAGGGCAGCAGGAGGAGAATGAGTGCAAGGAGGGGAAATGCCAAAAGCTTATAAAACCATCAGATCTTGTGAGACTCACAATCACTAGAACATAAAGGGGAAAATTGCCACATGATTCAATTACCTCCACCTGGTCCCACCCTTGACATGTGAGTATTGTGGTGATTACAATTCAAGGTGAGATTTGGGTGGAGACACAGAGCCAAACCGTATTACCAACATTAAACTCCTGGTTACCTGCGGTTAATTTTTTTTTTTTTAAATGAGTCAGGGCACTTTGAGCCATAGGATCTCCTTCCACTGTGATTCTTAAAGTTGTAATTAAATAAAACCCTCACCTCTAGTGTCTAATAGTTTGGATGTACTTATTTTAACTAATAGGTACTTGTAAGTATTAATATTTTATTTAACATATAGAAATGTTTATTGACCCACAGATGTAACAAAACTTTATGTCTATTAAAGCTATCAAACCTTGTAACAAATACTTTAAAAAATCCTAAAAGTGTACATTCAATAAAATTGTATATTATTTATCTTTGTTTATTGATGAATACTTTTCCAACTCACACTAGCATATTTAAGAGTACCCTGTGGTGTTATTGATATTTTTCTTTATTATTATTATTTTTTTAGTATGATACCAGTTTAGTGTAGGTAAATCATGCAGTCAGCATTGAATTCAAATTTTGCAACTGGTAAGGTGCTTGAACAATTAGAACAGATAACCAAATAAAACCAAAATAACCAAACACATATTGACTTTAGATGTATAAGGAATATTTACTGAGCATTTATATGAATTGGATCTTCTGCTGGGTGCTTGGAGACAAACAAAGAATGTAATCATTATATGATGATTGCAATTTAGTGATAGATAACAGCCTTATGAACACATAAAATCAATCTTATTTTTTACTCATTATTTATCAGACTTTCTGTTAAAATTTATTTTACAAAATAAAATTTTAAAAAGATCTCTATAGGTTTAAATGTCTTACCTTTAGCTAAGGTAAAAAGGCATTTGTTTTGAAGATTTAAGATGAAAATTAACAACATTTTCAAGCTCAAGGCACATAGCTGTAGATAGCTGTAGCTCAGTCTACAACTGCCTACAGACACATTTTCACAGACATTCTCAAACTCGGCATCCTCCAAACTATTGTGCCCTTTATAAAACTTTCCTTGATAAAGTATTGCTATAGTAATTATTACTAATAATCACAGAGATTATTTTAAATTATTGCAAATAGTAACTTGGACCACACTAAATTGGGAGGGCTAATTTGGTAGGGTTAAAAAAAGTTAAAAAAAAAGATACCAAGTTCAGCTATGACAATGGATGATTACTTGCTATAAGTAGAATGAGAACTATGAATCTGGTGGGATGAGAACACAGTGGGCTAGAAGCTCTCTCAATTACGCTCTCTGTTGTCTTCGTCTTTATTGTGTTTACAGATCTTATAGCAGTGCTCAACAAATACTTTTGAGAGAGAGAGAGAGAGAGAGTGTTTGTGAGAGAGAGAGAGAGAGAGAAAGAAAGAGAGAGAGAGAGAGACAGAATTGGGAAAGGGAAAGGCATCTGCTTAGCATAGCACTATTCCTTGATGACTAGTCAACAAATGAATGCTACATTTTTCCCCTTTCTTTCCTCTTTCTCTTATCCTCTTATCGCTTTTTTCATTTATTTAGTTGATTTATCTATTTTATTGTGCAATTTCCCACTTTAACTTCTCAGTAATTTTCCATCCAGCTATAAGACACTTATGCAATTACCAAGTGAATGCCCTAGGAGTATCATGTTAGAGTGTGAATTATAACATCTTGTTTAGCCTCCCAGAGGGCCATACTGCTAAATACCCAAGAATCTGTTTTGAACAAAGCATAGCAATTAGAGATAATTGAAACATATATATTGTAAAGTTATTTACTCATCTCCATCTTTGCTTGTAATAATAGCCAAATACATCATTGCATGTTATTCAAACAAGTATTTGATATTGTTGCCAACACATAGAGATTTTCCTTCAAATCAGTATATGATGTCAACTCATATTTACTATTTATTGCATTGGAATTTAATATTTCATGAGATAGCAAGTACTTGGTTCCCTGAACTGCATAATATAAAGTAGAAAATTAATAAACATTTATTTACAACTGCATGGGATCAATAATGGCAATATTTGTATTCTCTTCAAACAAAAATATATATTATACTCTTGAAATTGAAATGAATCTGTTTTTCCCACTATTATATAAATGTTTCACTTGTTTCTTACTAAATTAAATGTCTGAGGGAATATAGATTCCAAAATGTGAAGAGAATACAAATTTTGGATCAGCAATAAGAGGAGCTCTATTTTGAAGATGAGTTGAAGGCTAGTTGAACTTACAGAACTAGAATTCAATAATGCTTCAGGTTTAGACTGTCAGTTAAAACTCAGACCTCCAAATTCCCATGGTTGAGTGTACTGGTATATGCTTTACTACAAAAAAAAAAAAAAAGAATAGATAATTCAAAATTGTATACAGCTATTGTTAAAAGGTAAATTGAGGCACAATAAAATTGTAGAGTTTATTTGAAAAAACAGTAATTCATGAGTCAGGAAGCACCGAACCAAAGGTGGTTTTAGGCTCTGCCGAGGAAACACAAAGGGAAGGGTTTTACAGAGTCAACATGGAAGCAAGGCAAACTTGACTGGTTACAATTATGTAGTTTCCTTATTTGCGTTATTCTTCCGGGAAGTTCCTGGTTGTACACATTAGTTCAAAGCTTCTGATAAGTTTAAGTTTTGTTTTCTTTGATATAGCCATTTATAAAAAATAGCCTGTTACGTTTTGATTATGTTTGCACAGCAAGTAAGGTCAGTGTTGCTTCCACAAATACTGACTTTTGTCTACTGAAAAAATTCTTAATCCTGGTTTCCAATTTATTTCACTTTAACTCTATATATCTATATTCTCTCTAGTTATAAAAATGTAGAGACTGTTTGAGAAAAAACAACATATATATATATATATATATATATATATATATATTTATCTTTTAGCTTATTTCCCATTGTGGGAATCTTTTGACCTTTTTTAAACTGACAAACTATTGAATCTCCCTTTGTTATAATTAAGGTTTAGGAAGATTTCTTTGCAATTGGAGGCAGCCTGTGGACAGTCTAGGAAGACTCCTGCATATCCTCCCAGTTAAGATACACAGTACAAAATGATTTGTGTCCGTGTTTTTTACTTTCTTTGTAGTGGATTTTCATTCTGTCAATTTAGCTAAGTGGCAGCTATGTTTCACAGATTTTCTTCACTGCATGGTGTCTAGTCAAGTCGGCTATAAGACAGATTTGTGTGAGAAGAAAAGCACCATTTTTAATGCTCTAAAGTTTGGCGTAGGGCCAAGTGCTATTACAGCTTCTGAACATCTTCACTCCTCTGTTGGCTTGACTCATTAATGGACATCATTCAGATCCCCTGCTCCTTCCTCTCACTAGATCTTCTTCACCTTCTCTGAGTCCTGGGCCAGAGAGTGTGCAGTTTCATACTGAAGAGTACCGGGCTGTCTTGAAGGTCATCTTCATCAAAATGGTTTGAAGCTGTGAGAGACAGATGTGGCTTCCAGTTAGTTCTTTTTCCTTGTGCACTACACACATATTTTTCTTTTCTTCCTTCTAGGCCAAATTTCAGGCTGGAAAACTACATACAGAGGCCACAGGGAGCACAGAATGCTTAACCTGCTCCCAGAACAGCTTAAGGTCTAATTCTTGTAATAAATCCCCCTTTTCTGTATCATTGAAGTTTCCCCCTTTCAAACTCTATCTAAGACAAAAGCCGTTATATTAGGATGTTTAGCTGCTACTCAAATGCATGCACTTATTTATTTCACATCTATATTTAAAAATGGAATATTTAATTATCTAGTTTTTTTTTTTTTTATGTACAGATAGATGCCTAAATAAAATAAATAACAAGGTAGATACTGACAGGATCTCTCTGCCTACTGCTCTCCTCCCCTTCGTCCGCCACCCTCTTTCTGTGCTGAGGGGCATTTTTTAATATCCATATGAGGACTATCTTCTCTTAAAGGAGCAATCCCAATACACCCCAAGACTACAATTTTTGGCAGAGCTGAAGAAGAACCAGCTTCCACAGGACACCAATAGAATATTGCTTTGTTTCTGTGGAAGGTAAATTTCATCAGAACTTACTACTCTATGTTATTAAGTGAGTCTCTGGTACTTTCCTATGGAAGAAAATTTAGTGACTGAGGGTTCCAGTGGGTTTTGCCAGAGCAAAAGAGAAACAAACTACTAGGCTAGCATTTTGTCAGTAATTCCTGTTATTGTCAATAAACTGCTATTCTATAGATTAGTCTCCCCCACATCCTTGATCCTCTGATGGGCGATCGAGTAATTCATAGGTGAGTAGCATACCAAGAACAGCTGACAGCACATGAATGCCTCAGGACGGGTATCCCTCAAAGCTGGATAATCTGTACATGCTGGCTCTGCACTTATATTTGTTGAAGGTACAATTACAATCTTTCTTGAAGATTTTTAGTTTTTTTCTTTTCTTAACAAAGATGCTTTGTAGCAGGGTGCATATTACTTGGGAACATTTTCTAATATTAGGGCACCTAGCTTCTTTGGATCTTCCTTATGGTTATCAAACATTTAATATTTATCTATTCATTCTACATATATTTAATTATCCTCTCATGATAGAGAAGTAATATTTAATATTGGCCTTTCCTAATATCTTAACTTCTTATGATTTTGTTCTCATTTGCAAAATATGTCCAAGAAGTCAGTGTTACACAAATTTACCAGCTCAAAATTCATGCTTTTTATTTAAATTTAACCTATTAAAAGAACTCCAACAGAATAATGGTGTCTTCCTTCCCTCCTTCCCTCCCTTTCCTCCCTCCCTCCCTCATTCTCTTCCCCTCTCCTTCCTTCCCTCCTTCCTTCCAGGTTTCTTCTTTTTCCTTTATAAGAAAAGTAAAAAGAAGATATTTATAATTTTTTTCTATAAGAAACTCCTTTTGCTTTTAGTTTTCTGCCCAAAGGCTCTTGCTTAAACTATCTTTAATGATAAATTTCTTGATTCTGCCAAATTTCCTTCAACCATACAATTAGCTTTCTTATTGAAATATACTCAGATAATTATTTTAACCCTCAAAATAAAGTATAAGCTGTTGTATATCTGGCAGAGCATGCCAATCTATAATTTAGGATAATAATTAGTGTCTTTCTTTTCAGTAAATGTATTTATGTATTAGTTTCCCTATTTACAAAATGGGGATAAAATTTGGTGATACACTTAAAAAATACCTAGAAAACTGGTACTACATAAATAGTGAATGAAAAATAAGTGGGATAATTATTCTGAATTATACTGCTGACTTAAGATAACAACAGCTTATTTACAGCTTTCTATGATTTTTCTGACTTATAAAAAACTCTTATCATTGAGGTGTCTTGATGGACTTGTGAGCAAAGCACTTATCAAGTTAAAAATAGCCATTTGTTATTCATGCCAGCTCTCCCTATTTGACTTTAACTCACAGAATGCAGACATTTTATACATCAATTAATTGCAAGGATGTTTTATGTTTTTTTATATCTTACACATTTGTGCTTCCAAAAATAATAGACACAATGAAGGTTTAAATATCTTTCTCTCTGAAACTTCAAATACATCTTAGGACTGTACTAATATGCTCTATATTGGTAACTCAATGAAACAGATAAGTCATTTGAAAAAGAAGAATAGATTTTTCAGGATCCTTAAAAATGATTCTCAGTATATAAGATTATAGCAACTATATGGCAAAGGATTAAAAACAAATTTTGAAGATAATTCTGATTTCCCTAACACTTATTTAGAAACAGCAAACTATTCTGATGTTGAATTTGCCTGTTTTTCATTATATAACTCATACCATTGACACTGTAATAATTAAATGTGTTCATGTCTGACTTCACCTCTTACTTAGATAAACCAATATAATTATGACATGACATCATACTAAGACATATGTATTCTTTTCTTTACACTTTTTTTCTTTTATGTAACTAACAATTGATCCCATAAGCAGAGGCAGTGAACAATTATTTTTTTCGTAGCTGAACTGCAAATATGGTTTTCTTCTGCCACCAATATCAGTAGTTCTCATTAATTGCTATTTGGAAAGACATTGACTCAGAAACCAATTATTTTATTGGAGAAAAAAATGGACAGGCAGAAAGTAATATCTTATTTGCTGAGAACTATTCTTCATATCATGCTCATTATCAAATAACTGATATTTCTTAAAAGCAGAGTTAATTTAGTTATGAAAAATTCTACTTTGTGTCACAGTTGATGAATTTTTCTTCTCTTTGTCAAGTTTTTTCACAAATAAAATAACTTTGCCTATATTTTTATTTTCTAGACAATTGGCTCATATTTGTAGGTCTTCCTTTAATTAATGATAAATTTCTTGATTCCGTCAAATTTTCTTCAACCATACAATTAGTTTACTTATTGAAATATACTCAGATAATTATTTTAACCCTCAAAATGAAGTATAAGCTGTTGTATATCTGGCAGAGCATGTCAATCTATAATTTAGTATAATAATTAGTATTTTTTTAACTAAATGTATTTGTGTATTAGTTTCCTCATTTACAAAATGGTGATACAATTTGGAGATACATTTAAAAAATGCCTAGGAAACTGGCAATAAAACATCCTTGGAATGTGTCTTGCAGTGAATAAAATGGTTTATTCATAATCACAATAAACTTCATTTACTCTTACTATTTAGCTTCTGTAGAAAGCAGGTTTCCTTTCCACTACTTAATTCTTGGCTTGTTTCTATGAAAATCACGCACTGCCAAGGTTTCTGTTTATATATATACTAGCAAAAAATATGCAGTGGAGTTTCTAACATTTGCAGCTTTCTGATTTTAATACGCTGTGTTTACTTTCTAAGCTATCCAAAGGTACACTAGATATGACAGAACCTTAGCAATTATGAGTTTCTTATCATGTCATTAAAAATATAAATAGTTTAAAAGGCTGATAAGAAGAAAATTATTCAAGAATCCTGTGTGTGATTTGCTAAGATAAGAATAATATCAAAACATCATGACAAGGTTGGCAGCAACAATTTTTTTTCTTTAATATTTTTACTGAGTTCAAAATAAAAGTAGCTACAGATGACAGGATGATATGTGAGGTACAAGGAGATATTTCCATCCCAAATCAGTACCTTCTTGTGCAACATTATGCTTGCTGTAGCTACTCCACTTTTCAGTTTTCATTTCCATGTCAGTGACATTTCTCAAGAAGTGATGCTTGATTTATTTTTGTCTTGTATCCTGTTTTTCTCTTTATTTTTCATGGTCCTTTGTGGATTATTTTTGCTTCTTGTTCTTTAAATCCCAACTAGTCTTGATACCAGTGATAATGATAAAAACATTTGGATAAGAAATTGATGACACTTCTCATCAGAGAATGCTGGAAGGAAACTTACATATTTTCTTCTCTGGCATTCTTTTATTAAGAAATAGACCCAAAGAGTTAGATTGTCTTGCCCAGAGGTATTCAGGGGTTAGCAGCAGAGGCAGATCCAGAACATAAGGCTATCCTCTTTCCTTTAGAACATGCTACCCAATTTCCCATAATTATGAGAGCATGTTCCTCTCCTCTGCCAGACTTCTCTTTGGCATTGTCAGAGGTGCTTTGCCTGATTAGCTTTCAGTCAGCTGTCAGGGTTCAGCAGCCATCTCAAAATGTATCCGTCTCATCATTTTTGTGCTTGTCAGCAGCTACCTTTTCCATTTCACTCTGTCATAACTTTTCGGGTCCTTTACAGTACTCTATGAAGCATGACACAGAAAGACAGTTTTACAATATGGGAGAAGTCCTGAGAGAAAAAGTTCATGGTTCAGTATATGACCCAAAGAGAGATTTGTCCCAAGCTGTCAAACAAAGAGCCTTACTCAGATCTAAGGCACAGGGACCAAAATGATTGAATAGGTAAGTAACTTGGATTTTTCAAAAAGAGTTGTGACACTCCAGGCTGTAGATATTTGTGGAAAGATATAATGGCTTTGTTAGGAAGCTATTCTTGTTTGCCCTGTACCCTACTACTCACATCTGATGTGGACTTCCCATTGACTTCAAAGGATCTTCAGCCTAGGTAGGTAGGCAGGGTGCTGAGAAAAAGGAAAATGTCCAAGGTCCTTGAAAGTCACATTAATCCTTCTTGATGATTCAGTTAGCCAAGTAACAAGGACAAACAACAAGGAGATAAGCTTTAAAATAAATTGAAATAAACGTGATAATAAAAAAGGGACATGAGATGAAAAAATGTCTTTGGTCAGTCATTTCTATTTTGTGAATTCTTGTCCTATTTTCAGTGTGTCATATTCTAAAGCTTAGTAAGTGTTCATTCTTTGTGCTTCCTGTAACAGAGAAAGGGAAAGGCAAAAAGGTTTGCCTAATATAATGTCCATATGTGTTATATCACCTACTCTGATTAATTATATTTTAGTTGCAAAATTGCTTCTTTGTTCTTCATAATTAGATTAAACAATTTTGCCCTAGGTAGTTAATTTTTATCTTGCTTTATTTCTTTATGAATGGCTTAGTTGATTATAGTACTAGATATTAATTGAAGGTATCTACTGAACATGTGAATCATTTTGAACATCTTATTTTCAAATATATGTCTGTTTGTATATATATATATATGTAAGTAATCAGAGTAGGTGGCAAACATATATGCCTCTATATATAACATCTGTATATAACACACCCATGTGTATGTGTATACATTAATCTAAGTAAATGAAATTATCTCAGTAAATTGACATGGTTGATACAGAGAAGAATTTATATACATAGGATTATAGTATACTCAAATTGTGTTTAATATATATATATTCTGTCTTTTGCATATGTATTTTATTAATAATTTTAGATGATCAGTAATTAGGATTCCAGGAAATGTAGTAAATTGCTTAACTATATCCAATTTTATTGGGCAAGAATTTTGATCATCTTTTCATATGTCTTGCACATTAAATATTTCTTTCAAAACAATGTTACAGTTAAGCCCCCATTCTAAAAAAGAAAAAATAATTAAAGAGAAATACAATATTAACCATAATTTTCTTCCAATTATAATATTTTTTGGTAAGTCTATGAAAATACAGTAAAAAAAAAAACATTGGTTCAAGATAAAATATGTATAACAAAATGTATTGTTATTCTTCAAAGCTATGTTATTGTAACATTTATTATTTTCAAGTTGTTACAGTATATTCTTTTATTAAAACTGTTTTGTGACAGGAAAATATGTAGTTTTGTTTTTTCAATGTAAGGAAATATGTATATGTTAAATATGATGAATTGAAGCCAATTGGAATATAAATATATACTGCCAGTAGAGACAAATGAGTGGTAGGATTTCTAAATTTGGCCAAGTACTTACTTGGTTGGTGTAATGGTTACCTTGTTTCTGATCAGTGCAACATCATATACTGATAATAAATATCTATTGAGTAAAACTTAGTAAATGATCATGAATTCTTGATTCTTCTAACATCAGCTAAAACATATTCCTAAATTTTATGTACAACCAAGATTATATGAATTATTATATAATAAGTATATAAAATGATAACTCTCTTTGGATGTCAGGTAAACTGCTGAGAATAGCATCTAGTTTTGCTCAGAAATGGTAGTTATACTTAAAACTATTGTTATTATTGCAAAAAAACCAGAAAGTAAATTCCATATTTTGCTTCAATTTTCATTAACATTATGATCTATATGTAGTAACATATTTATTAATAGGTAGTGAGTAGTCAATGATACATTGGAGTTTAGAAGTGGGAGTTCCAAGCTAATACTTAGATTACTCAGAAATTACATTCATGTGCTTTGAATCCACCACAAAAATAGTTAAATTAGAATCCTTTTTTAAAGTGTTAAAGCAACAATACAGTCTTATTCAAAAAAGCAAAATTTTTGTAATGATTAGGTCCAAGAATCTAGCTTACAAATGAAAAAAAACAGAATTATATACTGCAGAGAACCACAGTATTATTATTATTTTTTGGAGACATCCTGGTGTCAATATTAACCGTACTTTATCTTCTAGTTTAGATTAATTATCATGTCATCATGTTTTAAGAATTTTTTCGGAACACTTGTAATATGTAAAACCTTAAGAGACTAAAACATAATTGTAGGGTATGAGTCACACAACCTTAAAATTTTCAGTTGCTAGTGTATTACAATGGAATAACTTTTTATTATTATTATTATTCATATGGAGTTTCACTCTTGTTGCCCAGGCTGGAGTGCAATGCATGATCTGGGTTGACCACAACCTCTGCCTCACAGGCTCAAGCAATTCTCCTGCCTCAGCTTCCTGAACAGCTGGTACTACAGGCATGCACCACCATGCCCTCCTAATTTTGTATTTTTAGTAGAGACAGGGTTTCTCCATATTGGTCAGGCTGGTCTTGAACTTCCAGCCTCAGGTGATCCACCTGCCTTGGTCTCCCAAAGTGCTGGATTACAGGAATGAGCCACCATGCCCAACCAACCTTAAAACTTTTAATTACGAAAATATTACATTTAATAAATAATTATATACATCTTATTTATAATTAAACATTTTTCTTGAGATAATTATAGAAATTTCAATGATAACATCTTGCAAGACTATGCTACAATATTATAATCAGGGTATTGATGTTGCTACAATCAAGATACATCACATTTCCATCATCAAAGGGATTTCTCACATTGTTGTTTTATAGGCATACCAACCCCTCCACCAACCCCTAGAAATTACTAATCTCTTCTCCATTTCTATGATTTTGTCATTGCAAGCATGTCATGTAAATCATACACTAGATAACATTTGGAATTTCCATTTTTGAACACAGTATGTTCTGCTGGAGATTCAACCCTGTTGTTGCATATATGAATAGTTTATGCTATTGTCTAAATGTTTTTGTCCTTCAAAATTTGTATGTTGAAATCCTAAGCCCCAATATGATGATCATATTAACAAGTAGTTACTTTGAGAGGTGAATAGATCTAAGGGCAGAGCCCTCAGGAATAGACTTTGTGCCCTTATAAAAGAGGTCCAAGAGAGATCTTTGCCCTTTTCACTACGTGAGGACACAGCTGAAGGGCACTGTCTATGAACTACAAAGCGAGCTCTCACTGGACACCAAATCTGGTGCCTTGATCTTGGACTTCTCAGCCTCCAGAACTGTAAGAACTAAGTTTCTCTTGCTTAACAGCCACTAAGTTGATAGTCTTTTGTTATAACAACCTGAAAAGACTAACATAGCCTACTTCCTTTTATTACTATTATTAATACTATTCCATTGGATTAATGTAACTATAGTTTGTTCTATCTTTCACTCACGGAAGGTTATCTAATTGTTTCCAATTTTTGACTATTACAGATAAAGCTGCTATGAATAATAATGTACAAGGTTTGTCTAGTCTAAATTTTTCATTTCTCTGGGACAAATGCAGTTGAATATATATATTTTTTAACACTAGCAAATTGTATCCAGGGTAGCTGTACCATTTTACATTCTCACCAGCAATATTTGATTTATCTGGTTTCTTCACCTTCATTTTTGTTTTAGACAGTCAGATAGCCATTTCTCTAAAGACTAATGATGTTGAATAATCTTCCATGTATTTATATCATACTTGTATATCCTCTTTGGTTATATGTCTGTTTTGTCTTTTGACTATTTCCTAATTGACTATTTTTGTTTGATTTTTGTGAGTTTTGAGAGTTTTAAAAAAATATATTCCAGTTATTTATATATGCTCAAGATGTTAGTCTTTTGTTGAATATGTGTTTTCAAATATTTTCTGCCAGTCTATAGCTTGTTTTTCATCCTCTTAACAAGATCTTTCAAAGAGCAGAAGATTTGATATCTAATTTATCTTTTTTTTTTCCTTCCCTGGACCTTGCCATTAGTGTTAATTCTAAAGATTTTGTGCCTAGGTGTAGATCCCAAAGACATCTATGCTTTTTTTTTTTTTCCTCAAAATGATTTTAGTTTTACATTTAAACTCTGAAATTCATTTTGAATTAACTTTTGCATAACATTTGGGACTGAAGTTAATGGATATATTGTACCTATAAATATTTAATTACTCCAGCACCATTGGTTAAAAAGGCTACTTTTCTACTTTTCCTCATTGAATTGATTTTGCACATTTGGCCAAAACCATTAATCGCATTTGTGCAGATCAGTTTCTGAGCTATACTATATTGCATTAATTTACACATCGGTCTCTCTTCCAACACCACACATTTTTGACTAACATGAGCTATATAACTGAAATCATAGAAAGATATTTTTCACTTTATCATTTTTTAAAATTGTTTAGCAAATTAGAATTTCTTTCCCTTAGCATAAAGAATTTAGTGTTATCTACATCTATCCTTCTATAATTTTGAAATAAAATGTGAGGAAATTGATATTGTTAGTTTGGTAAATCTTCAAGTTTATGAACACAGTATTTCTCCACTTATTTGAATCTTTTATTTTTTTAACAGCACTGTAGTTTTTCGCATATAAGTGCAATACATATTTTGTTAGATTGACATTAAGTATTTCATTTTTTAAAAGCAATTGCACATAATATCATATTTCTAATTTCAGTCCCCATGTGTCCATTGTATGGTCGACTCTTGAATGGCAAGGATTTGAATTGCTCTGGTCCATTTACACACAGATATTTTTTTTTTTTTTTGCATTTCTGCCATGCTTGTGAAAGCAAGATCAATCAAAGACAACAAAGACAAATACCTTTACGAAGATTCACTTCCACTTAATAGTAAACACATTTTCCCTTTTTTATTATATTCTTTCCCTTTTAACTTTTATTTTAGATTCAGGGGTATATCTGAAGGCTTCTTACATAGCTAAACTCATGTCACAGGGGTTTGTTGTACAGATTATTCATTACCCAGGTATTAAGCCCAGTAACCAATTGTTATCTTTTCTGTTCCTCTCCCTCATCCCAGCCTCCACCTCAACTAGACCCCAGTGTCTATTGTTTCCTTCTTTGTGTTCATACATTCTTATAATTTAGCTTCCACTTACAATTGAGATTATGTGTTTTTTTTGTTTTGTTTTTTTTTCTGTTCCTGTGTTAGATTACTCAGATTAATAGTCACCAGCCCCATCCATGTTCCTGGAAAAGGCATGATCTTTTTTTTTATTGTGAAAAATTATTATTCTGATAAATAAAAAATGATAAAGGGGATATCACCACTAATTCCACAGAAATACAAACTATCATCAGAGAATACTACAAACACCTCTATCCAGGATCTTTTTTATAAGATCATTAATCCTACTCTTCAGAGCGCTCTGCCTTCATGAGCTAATATGCTATCAAATGCCTCATCTTCTAATATCATCACATTAGGGGTTAGGATTTCATTAGAAATTATCAAAGAATAAAATTATTGAGTTTATACTACAGTGTATCTCTTTGCACAACTTTGTTAGTTGTTGGACTAGGTATTGTATTGTATAAACATAACTTATCATAGTTTGCTGGGGCCAGTATTTTTCCAGGTAGTTCAAGCAAACTGTAGACAGCTTATCTCCCTTTCTGTCTCCTGACCTTCTATATAAGATACCCTTGATACATATTTTCTCTAAATACATTTAGAACTTCATCAGGTTCATACTTTTTTTTTTAATTTACTCGCAAACATAATTTACAAGAATTGATAGAAGAAGGAAAGTTTGTAGTATTTATTCTTTTTTTTTTTTTTTTTTTCTTTTTTTTTTTTGTTTTTTTTTTTTTTTTTTTTTGGTATTTTGTTATTGTGTTCTCTCTTTTGTCTTTATACCACAAAGTTCTTTTATTTGCTGCTTATTTTCTATTTAGAGGACTTGTATTAGCTAGTATTTTAAGGTGGCTCTGATGGCAACAAACTCTCTGAGTTTTAATACATTCGAGAATTTTTACTTCCTTTTTATTCAGGAAAGATGTTTATGCAGAATATTGAATACTGAACTGGCAGTTATTTTCTTCTGCACTTGAAAAATGGTAGGCCATTTCCTTTTGACTTCAATGGTTTTGAGAGGAAATGAGTTCCCACCTTCTATTTCACCTTCTAGTACACCAATTACATGGATTTTCAGTTCAGTTATATCCTCACAGGTTCTTGATGCTCTTTTTATTTATTTATTTTTCAGCATATATTTTTCCTTTTTTCGTGTTATAATTTTAATCATTATTTATTCATGCTCACTGATCCTTTCTTCTGTCTCCTTCATGATGCTCTTGAGTCCACAGCTTTTAAATGTTTTATTATCTGCATTTTCAACTCAAACATTATTATTTGTTTTTGCTTTATATTTTGAATTCTTTGTTCAACTCTTTTCTAAGGTGCTTTATGTTTATTTTGTTTCAGTCATATGTGTGATTTTTCTTTGAAGCATTTTTATGGCAATTGCTTTAAAATCTTTGTCAGATAATTCTAACATCTCTGTCATCTGGGTGCTGACATCTATTGAATGTCTTAAAATTCTGTTTAAGATCTTTATGGTTCTTGATACAAGTGTTTTTTTATTGGATCTTAAACATTTTGGTAATCATCTGAAGAGACTGGAGATCTTACTTCTGTTTTAGCTGGCTTTCTATGAAACCGTGCTGACACAAGATGTATGCGTGTGGAGATGGGGTACTGCTTTACTGCTGCCATCAGGTGGGTGTGGAAGTCTAGGTCCCTCACTCCTGATCCACATACAAGAGAAAGCTTTTCATTACTGCTGGACATGTGGAAGAATTCTGGCTCCCATTGGGCCTCCATCGGGCCTCCTTACTAATTCCTACAGGTCCCCACTGACACCACAGTAGTAGAAGAACTTGCTGGCTGGAGGTAATGAAAGGCCTGACTCTCCAGTAGCTTTTCTGAAACATCACCACAGAGGAAGTAGGAGGAACAACTTATTATCTAGTGATGGTAGAAGTCAGGCTCTCTCATGATCGCTACTGACAGACACCATAAAGAAGTATGGTATTGCCTGGGGGGCATAAATGTCTTGACTCCCTATTTGGCCTTTTTTTTTTTTTTTTT
>NW_016107448.1:3630554-3639101 GCF_001604975.1 Cebus imitator
TAGAGACGGGGTTTCACCGTGTTGACCAGGATGGTCTCGATCTCTTGACCTCGTGATCCACCCGCCTCGGCCTCCCAAAGTGCTGGGATTACAGGCTTGAGCCACCGCGCCCGGCCTTATTTGGCCTTTTTTGACACTACCTTTCTGGAAGAAGGAGAGGAGAAATGCTTTAGTAGTCAGATTTCTCCAGAGAAACAAAACCAATAGGATATACGTGTATACATGCATGCATATATATACAAATATATACATACAGTGGACCTTTGAACAACACTGGTTTGAACTGCACAGGTCCACTTATATGCATATTCTTTTCAGCAAATACAGTTGGCTTTCTGTAGCTGCAAGTTCTGCATCTACAGACAAATGACATTGAAAATACAGTATTTTGCAGGATGTGAAACCCACAGATAAGCAGCGCTGACTTTTCATATACAAAGGATCCATAGGGCCAATTGTGGGCATTGAGTATGTAGGGACTTGGGTATACATGGGGTTCCTGGAACAAATCCCCTGTGGATATAAAGAGACAACTGTGTATAAGTTTGAAGGTTTGTAGCCAGCAGGCTGGAGAAACAGGAAAGCCAATGATGGTATAGTTCAAGTCTGACAGCAGGCAGCTTTGAGATCTAGGAAGAGCTTCTGTTTCAGTTTAAGTCTGAAGGGAGGAAGAAACAAATGTTCCAGTTTGACGACAGTCAGGCAGGTGTTCCTTTTTACTAGCGGGAGAGTCATCCTTTTGTTCCATTCAGCCCTTCAACTGATTGAATGAGGCCCGCCCATATTGAGAAGAGCAATGTACTTTACTTAGTCTATTGATTTAAATATAAATTTCATCCAGAAACACAGAATAATGTTTGACCAAATGCCTGGAACCCTATGGCTCAATCAAGGTGACACATTAAATTAACTATCACAAGTAACTTGCTATAACCTGCTAGGAGTGGAAGTCTTAGCTTTCCACTTTGTCTTTTAAATGTCTGTGTGGTTTGGTTATAGAAAAGCATTTAGTGTCTTTAAGTTTTTCTGTCCTGCTAAGCTGCTCCTTGCCTGTTCCTTTGGCTAGAGAGAGCAGACTTCCCTGGGGTTTTTATTGTCTGTGCCTGTTGGTATTTCCAGGTGGCCACATCTTCAGCTCCAAGTCTGAGATATAAGAGGCAAAAAGAAAACTAGGGAGCTTACCGCTATGTCATTTATTTGAGAATCAAATTTCCTACCTGCCTTTTTCTCTCCACCTTTCCAAGGCTATGTTTGTTTTATAGAAGATGTCCAGGTTTGAGGGTATATTTAATTGGAAACATGGGAAAAAGTATCTTCTCTATCTTCCTGAAAGCAGACTGTCCAGAAATAAATTTCCAGATAATTTGAGAGCTGATTTGCGTATTGCAAGGTCAAGAAGCAGCTTGGCAATTACCACACGAAAGTTTCTGAGCTGGCATTTTGTCCTGAATTTGGTCTTTGCTTTTGATTACATTGACTACAGAGTTGCCAAGTTACCAATTCACGCTGTACTTTGGAGACAGTATTTAAAAGTAACTTTATGTGTATTCTGGTCTCCAGTGTTCACGAGCTGTAACATTTTTTTCTCATTTTTGTTCCTGTAAGATATACAGAAATATATTTGAAGTCAATTGCAGAAAGTTCTTCTGCTTACATGTAAAAGCCATTCAAGAAATAGACCTTATGGGAATTGAAAGGATTCAGACTATGCGGTTTTAAAACATTCCTTAGGGGGAATGTGTTTCTATGCTTTCATTTAAAAATCTTGAAATATATGAAAATGTTTCAAACATCATTTTTTTCTAGTTATATTCATGACTTTTGGAATGTTCCCATGTTTTTACAATGTATCATCTCTTAACTGAAGTTTTCTCTGTGACAGTGCTGAGTATTTTTAAAAAGGCGTCAGTAGTTATCAAATGAATAGTTTAATTGAGCCTGAAGATTTAGAACTCCATTCAAAAACATTTAACTTTTATATCCCCTTGTAGTTTAAATCAGGATGCACTTTATGTCAGACTTATCCTTCAATACATCTTAAAAGGGTGAACTCATTTGCTACATTTAAAATACAACATTTGAAAATACAACACATAAGTCTTTTTATAATATATGATAAAAGGGAGATTTAAAATAAATGCTTATAAGGTGACCATTTTACTTCAAATACATGTTCATATTTCATTAAACCATCTAATAAAGAAGTGGTAAAATGCTAAATTTCAGCTTAAAAATAAAAAAAGTATCAGATGAGCTTACTATTCTGGATGCACCCAAATATTATTTCCTTTTAAATGCCTACTGCTAGAAAGAAGAATTGTGGAATACCATCTAGTGTTTAGATTTGTCGTTAAGACATGCCTAAAATATCATTTGGTAAATAACATTAAAATCCACTTACTGCATTTATTGTTTGTGTTTCACCCTGATAGAAATTTCTTTCTGTAATTTGAGAAGGGAATCAGGTTTATGGATCCTTTCAGTTGGCATTGCCTCATCACTTACAGAGGACTTGTTAGATAAGTTATGCCATTTAACCTTTACAACTCCCAAATGCAGGTGTAGTTTTGTACATGAAAAAAGTGAGAATGTGGTTTAACTAATTTCTTCCAAAATTTATTATTGTATATGGTTATTTTAATTATCTTTTAACAGCATTTGACCTTTATTTTTTTCTATTCTCAATATTTTCTTGCATTGTCTGAGTTGTAAACATTTTTGAAAGTTCTGAATATAGAGCTTCTGGTTTTATTTTTATATTAATATTCTTAAATTATGTTTTATTTTGATGAAATATTATTACTAGTTTTCATGTATTTGGATTATCCTTTGCTTCCCAATTTTCATCAAGTAGTTCATGACCAGTTCATGAATCCTTCACATTGAATATAAGTTGTATGTTTGCTTTTTTAAACTGGTGTTTAGTAAAAATAAACTATTTTTTTATTAAAACATATATATATACTTATAATATGTAGCTATATAATTATAAAATATTATTATACCTATATATATGGTTATACAAATGACAGCTATGTGTATTATATGTATGTACACAGATAAATAACTTACTTTTTTAAATGGTAGAATAGAAAATAAAGTATTTGTTGGCTGGGTAAGGTGGCTGACACCTGTAATCCCAACACTTTGGGAGGCTGAGGCAGGCAGATCACCTGAGATCAGAAGTTTGAAACCAGACTGGCCAACATGGTGAAACTTTGTCTCCATTAAAAAAAAAAAAAATTAGCTGGGCCTGGTTGAGGGGTACTCCTAATCCCAGCTACTCAGGAGGCTGAGGCAGGAGAATCTCTTGAAACCAGGAGGCAGAGGTTGCAGTGAGCTGAGATTGCACCACTGCACTCCAGCCTGGGCAACAAAAGCCAGAATCTATCTGAAAAAAAAGAAAAAGAGAAAGAAAGGAAGGAAGAAAGAAAGGAAGAGAAAAGAAAAGAGTATTTGTTTTAGTGAATTTTTCAGAGATGTTACATGGAAAATTGATCTTAGATATTCTTACTTTGAATTAAGGCCATCAAATCTGTCTGGAACTCCAGGAGAATATACGCTTTTGTCACTTTAACTTCTCTTCAAGCTACATTTTAAATTGCTTTTCCTCTCTTCAGTGATTTATTTGAAATGAAGAAGTATTTACCATTCTCTAGGTGAGAAGCTCTATTGTGCAAAGAATCTCTTCAAATAGGCACAAATACATTTTCTTGTATTTGTCTGCTTAGACTTCGTTTACCTTCTCTTTGATAATGTGTGATCATGTTTCGATTATCAAACTAAAAACTGGGTAAATTATTAATAAATATGCAGGACTTGGTAATTTGTTAAATGAATTTTGCTCTCCTCATTAAAACCAGCTCTGATCTGGACAGACTGTCTTTTACAAAGCTCATTAATTTTATTTCATTTTGTTTTGACAGAGCAGACATATACATCATGCCTTTCTATGATATAGCTTTTGTAAGTTTACCTCATGTGTTTATATTTTCTCTTGCAAATAGGTAGCATCTGGAGATATTAACATTGCTGGACATTCTATTCTAATTATATTATAATTAACAACACTTTCTTTCAAATGAATTGGTGTTTCAGCATGAGCTGTTTACCTACAAGCCACTAAGCAGGAATGCCTTGGCAAGGTTCTGAAATGGGGAAGAAATTGGGGGTTATCGCTTTAACTTTACTGTTTCTATTTGTTATATTTTCCCATTTAATACTCTAGGCTGTCTTCTTTTGCATTTAATTATAGTGAAAGCAGTAGACTTGAATTCCCTCGGTTAACAGCTGCTTATAAGATGTTGTGCAAATAATTTTATACTTGCTTTAGAATAGCAAATCCTGTATATTTTTCACAAATTGATATTGAGTATATAAAAACTATAAAGGAATTAATACTGTGATTTTCGCAATATTCAAATAATTTATCTGATCCAAAGCAGTTATTTTTTTTAAAAGTTTATTGTTAGAGAAAAGCAATACTAGTGGTTTCTGTTCAGAAATATTGGAGATGATATAATATATAACAATATAATCTTATATTTCCTTCTTAACTTTTGAATCAATTAAGAAATAAGACAAGAGTCAAAGTTTTAGTGAAAAATAATTAGAAAACATGGCACAAATTCGTAGTCAAAAGTTTACTACTATATATCCCCCTCACATTTTGCCTTCCAAATTACATTATTCTACCCAGTCAGAGGCAGCACTGTTGGAAAGCCTTGCCTCCCCAGAGAGATAGGCAGCTTAATTAGTTCAAGAGGAAAAAAAAAGCGCATTCTGGGGATATGTGGTCCTGAAAGATTAGGAAAGAAATGCCAAGGGTTGAACTAAACATTACAAAGTTCATTCCCCCAAATTCAATTACGTACCACAGTTCTCAAATGTTCAGAAAAAATTTTCCTCCTATAAACTTTCCTTCTCGGGGACTTCAAACAATCTCTGCCTCTTCCATGAACAATGGAGGAATAAGTAATAATGTATTCTAACAATACTAACTTTAGGAATGCAACTAAAGTTTAAAATGATAGAGATTTTACTTAAGCCTTTAATATTACTTAAGATATACCTGTTATATAACCTGAGGTAATGGAATTTTTAATTTGAACATGACTTTTTTTGACAGTGACTTCAACTGATATCCATAGAGTAACCAGGGTGCTGTGAACACTACAGTGGACTTGCAGAGCACAACAGCATCCAAAGAAAAGGAATCTAGCTTTTCTTGCTTGGCCAACCCTTTGCTCTGTTTTGAGACTAAGTCAGCCTGGAGAGAGGGATATTTTATGTCAATATGCTTAAAACTGCTCCTTGTTTTGCAATTTGAATAGACTCTAAATGAGACAGTGGAGACCCCTGCTTGACAAGGGGGGTTAGAAAAAGATGGCCATCTAAAAACTGTTTTAAATATATGGCTATCATTTTGGAGCAGATGGGACTTTTAGAGGCTTGTAAATCATATCTCACAGGTCACTACATTACTATGGAGTAGTGGCCTTGACTGTAAAATGTGGTTCAGCATTTTAAGATTTAGAATTTTTTTTTTCCTATTTTAGTCCTTGAGTTGTAAATAACCCTCGAAGCAGGGGCTATATGTTTTAATATGGAAACACTTCATGAATAGAAGTGTTCTGATAGGAATAAAAGCGACAGCTTCCTGCTGGAGTGAAACACATGCTTCCTTCTGAGACATCGCCACTCTGCTTATGTAGCATAATTTTACTGCTTAGAAAAAAACTCAGAAACATAATAATAGGTATCAGCTATCACTTTTCTATAACTATCCAACTAACCTTATGTATGACATTAAAAAGTGGCTTTCACTATAGTAGACTTCTATTTCTTTTTAATTGCTTCCACTTCTCTTGAAGTCATTAATATTCAAAAAATTCAATTATTACACTTACTTCATTTCCTTTTTGAGATTCTTACATGAAAGACTTTATAAAGCTATAAAATATAAATAATTATTTCCATATTGGAATAGCTTTTAAAGCAGGATTTTGAAGTCTTGCTTTACATGGAATGAGCCTGGACTCTTTTGATATCTAACAGCTGAAAAATTACTTTTGAGAAAATGTTCTTATGTTCAAGGCCTTTTGTCTCCTCTGATAATTGCTCAAATGTCCATATTCTACTTCACGTTTTGTTCTCTTTAGATTTCTCTTTCATTTTAATCACATGCAAAATTCTGAATGCAGAAAATATGTTTTAAATTTAGAAATTTATTTCAGAAACACTGGCCTTTCTATCTTTAGAGGGCAGTGTTGAAAGTGCCATTTAGCATTTGTCTTTTTTATATATTTTGTTCTGTGAACCTCTGCAATTTGAAATACTTCATTTTTATCTTTGCAATAATAGAGATTCATTTATTTGCAAGTTCTGGTAAAAAGATATTGTTGGGGATATTTTAAAAATTAAAAACATATTCTGGGAGGAATAATCTCATGTTTTCCAGACATTTTGACTTATATTTACAATGGCATTTATGAAAGTCGAGGTTAGTACATTTTTCCCGCATTATATACTATCATTATTTTATGCATTTGCCTCTATTCCTTATCTTTGCTTGTAAGCAAAAAACAGTTTCAAAAACTCTGGTAATATATTAAAAATACAAGTATCAAATATTTCTTGTTTTTACTAAATTTTGTATCACTAATATCTTCATAAATTGTTAAAAACTGTTCAAAATTATGTATAATAATTGGCCCCTTGTCAGAAAGTTGCAAAGCAGGGAAAGTCTTATTGTTTTTAATGTTACAGTTAAGTGGCACAAGTCACTTTATTTCCCATTAAGAGGATGACATTTTTAACATCTCTATGTCGTTTTGCCAGTGACAATCCTAAACCATCCCCATGTATATGTTTGTCCAAAAGCTCCTTAGTTGTGCATGAATTGATGATGGAGTCAGAATGTATGAGTAACCATTTCTTAGAGGATGCTTCTAGTGCCACCAAGTAAATAACCTGGTGCCCAGTTGAACACATGACAAATTCATGCTTAATAACCTTCTCCTCTGCTGGTAAGACTAAATTCTGTTCAGAGATCTTCAAGGATCAGTGGGGATAATCAACCCCCTTAAACACCATTCCTAGTTTTGTTCTCTGGTAAGAATATTTGACATGGGTTAGCTCTGTGTCACCAATGAAATCTCAGCTTGAATTGCAATAATCCCCTCATGTCAAGGGCGGGACCAGGTGGAGAATCAATGGAGGTGGTTTCCCCCATGATGTGCTAATGATGGTGAGTTCTTACAAGATCTGATGGTTTTACAAGGGGCTTTTCCCCCTTTGATTGGCAGTTCTCGCTTCTGCCACCTTGTGAAGAAGGAGGTGTTTTCTTCCCCTTCTGCCATGATTAAATTTCTTGAGGCCTTCCCAACCATGTGGAACAGTGAGTCAGTTAAACCACTTTCCTGTCTCAGGTAAGAAAATACCAGCCTCAGGTATTTTCTTTATAGCAGCATGAGAATGGACTAATATAGTCAATTTGTACCAAGGTAGTGGGGTGATGCTATAAGGATACTCGATAATGTGGAAGTGACTTTGGAGCTGAGTAACAGGCAGAGGATGGAACGGTTTAGGGGACTCTGAAGAAGACAGGCAGAGGTTGGAACAGTTTAGAGGACTCTGAGGAAGACAGTAACAGGCAGAGGATGGAACAGTTTAGAGGAGTCTGAAGAAGAGAAGGAAATTTTGGAACTTCCTGGAGACTTGGAGGGCTTAGAATACAGGAAGATGAGGGAATGTTTGGAACTTCCCAGAGACATATTGAATGGATTTGATCAAAATGCTGATAGTTATATGGACAATAAAGTCCAGGCTGCAGTGGACTCAGAGGGAGATGAGGAACTTGTTGGAAACTGGAGCAAAAGTGACTCTTGCTATGCAGTAGCAAAGAGACTAGTGACATTTTGTCCCTTACTTAGAGATGTGTGGAACTTTGAGCTTCAGAGAGATGATTTAGGGTATCTGGGGAAAGGAATTTATAAGTAGCAAAGCATTCAAGAAGAAACAGAGCATAAAAGTTTGGAAAATTTAAAGCCTGACAACGCAATAGAAAGACAAACCAACTTGGGAAGAAATTTAAGCCTGCGTCAGAAGTTAGCATAAGTAACAAGAAACCAAATGTTAATCTCCAGACAATGGGGAACATGTCTCCAGGGTATGTCAGAGACCTTCAAGGCATTTCCTCCCATCACAGGCCCAGAGGCCTAGAAGGGAAAAGTTCTTTTCTAGGCTGGGTCCAGGGCCTGCCAACCCTTGGTGTGTGCAGCCTCAGGACAGTGTCCCAGCCACCCCAACCATGGTTAAAAGGGGCCAACAGGTGGATCCAAGATGGCCGTTTAGGAACAGCTCAGGATTGCAGCTCCCAGTGAAAGCGCAGAGGGTGAGTGGACGCCGTGTTTTTATTGCCCACAGACTAGGAAATTCCCGGGCAGAGGTGCTCCACGGTCACCAGCGCGGCTGTTTCGGCCAGCGCGGCTGTGCCGGCCAGCGCCGGCCAGCGCCACTGCTTTGCCCCGTGCGGCTGCTTTGTCG